>NC_056750.1:129748171-129883171 GCF_019279795.1 Protopterus annectens
ATAAAGAACTAGCCTATTTTGATGGCCAGTCAAGATCTGAAAAAGGTCTTAGGAAATACACCAAGATTTGCTTTTAGAAATAACATCTATCTCAAATGCCAGTTATGTTATAGGCATAATATTAATCATCAATGCCAACTCTCAAATAAGGTAAGGACATCTGCATGCCATTCCTGTAGATCATGTCAGTACATCCAGACTTGTCTTCATTTATTACATCCAGGATTTGGTTACAGAACTGAGTTTGATTTCTCTGCTGACTGCTGGTAAAAGAATTTAATATATTATGCCCAGTGTGTAAGATGCAAAGCATATTCTGTAGGTAAAAAGAACCGGATGCTTAAAGATAGGATACTGGAACACATTAGTGATTGCAGGAATCAGAAGACCACGGATGTATGGGTGAGATGTGCCATAGAGTTTGGCAAAGAACATTTGTTCAAATTTTAGTAATAGAGTTACTTGGGGAAAACATTAGGGATGGGGACTTGAAAAACTTAACTGAGAGGAAGGAGCTATGTTGGATTATACAGCTGAGGGACTGTAACCATCCTGGGTTAAATGAATGCACCTCTTCAAAAACAGTTTGTAAATCTTGTCCATTTTTACATTGACTATTTCCTTAGTGAAGGGTAGAGCTTCATTTAGCTAGAATCCACACACAATATATTTTTATTAACTTTGTTTTTTATAAGTCTTTAGATTTGCAAGTTGATGTTTTATCATTTTTATTTCATATCTATATTTTTATCACATGAATTTTAATGTCCTTATCATTGAATGGGCATGTTCTATGAAAAGAGTCATTTAGGTTCTTGCTATTTTAGATACTGCTTCATATATTCTTCTATTGTGATTGTGAAGATGCAGTGTGAATTAGTATTTAAGTTGTTTTACTGCATTTACAAGATTTTAAATAATTCATATAACCCCAATAAACCTTTAATCTTCAATTATGGCAGCGATCTTTTAGGATTTTGTATACATGTGCTTAGACTATCTTCTGATAGGATAGTTTGGGGTATACACAAAAAAGCTCAAGCCTTCACAAACAGGTGTGCATTTATTGTTTGTACTGCAAGTAAGCCCTTTCATTCCAAATACCATTTACAAGTCTGATGAAGTTCCTTGTAAATGGTATTTGGAACAAAAGCACTTACTTGCAGTACAAACAATAAATGCAGCACCTGTTTGTGAAGGCTTGAGCTTTTTTGTGTATTTCCTGGTTTTCTTTGGTTTCATGGACTTATAGTTTGAGGTATGCATTCGTGGATACAGACTGCACGAATTGCGGATGCAGCACCCTTGTGCCTTTTCGGAGGTGTGTACACATATATTGGTGCAGTTGGTGCACTAACTTTTAGCTTTTTGTTACAAGTAAGATTTTTGTATTGTAGAATTGGTTTCAGTTAATTCTGATGCATTCTGCACTTCACCGGTATATTAACTGACGATCACTGTTTACCTAGTGACGTCACGGCGTTATTTACGCCTTGAAAATACAGCGAATTTTAAGCATGAACTAAATAGTAACGAAAGAAAACCAGTCACTCTATTTTGTGAGTATAAAAGACCAGCGATGGGTTGTTTTTTAACTTTTGATCCTTCATCATTTATGGTGCGATAAAAAATTTTACTGTTACTATTCTCTTTTTTAATATTTACATGTGTGTCGCATTTTGTGATGTATGTTCCTCACAAAAACTGAGATCTATTTTAAAGACATGCAAAGTATGTGAATGATTGAATCCATTTTAAAGCACAAGCCTTTTATTCTATATATATTTGCTTTTTTAATATGTTAGAGTATAAGTGCTTCACAATATACTTATCTATGAGAACTGCTTACAAGAGTCGAATCTCAATGGTGATGTTAGTTTCACTTTAAATCTGGAACGGTAGCTTTCTTCTAAATGACGATATTAATGAGATGATTACTTTGGTTATTTTTGTTAATAGGAAAGCTTTAGTTACTATGGTGAATAATTTTCCCGCCTTGGGCTGTATATAATGTGAGCTTTTTCTTAGTCTAAATATAATCTGATGAAGCGTAGCTGTGTACTACGTGAAAGCGCTTATTTTTTCCTTGGACCTCAATAAAGCCAGTTTGGAGCCTTTTATGGGACTTGACTGAATTTTGTTATACTGTTTGTTCAAGACATCGTGGCTGGTAACTCCTGTTTCGTTTTTGTGATTTTGTAATTCATATAACCCCAATAAACCTTTAATCTTCAATTATGGCAGCGATCTTTTAGGATTTTGTATACATGTGCTTAGACTATCTTCTGATAGGATAGTTTGGGGTATACACAAAAAAGCTCAAGCCTTCACAAACAGGTGTGCATTTATTGTTTGTACTGCAAGTAAGCCCTTTCATTCCAAATACCATTTACAAGTCTGATGAAGTTCCTTGTAATTGGTATTTGGAACAAAAGCACTTACTTGCAGTACAAACAATAAATGCAGCACCTGTTTGTGAAGGCTTAAGCTTTTTTGTGTATTTCCTGGTTTTCTTTGGTTTCATGGACTTATAGTTTGAGGTATAGATGTCACCAATGGACTTCAGATCTTTCTATTAATATAGATGAGCATTTATATATAGGACTGTGTTAAAGTATCTATTGATAGGCTAACCCAGGGGATTGGTGATACTATAGGTTATTGATGTCCATTGTTTTAATATTCATGAATTCTCCTATATAGGACTGTTCTATATTTTATAGGCTAATCCATAGGACCACTTGTTTACTGAGTCTGCAGTCTCAGTGTTTATGAACTCCTATGTTTAGAATTGCTATATACCATTTTGATAAGTTTACTCAGATAACTGATGAGACCAGTGGCCTACTGAGCCTGCCATTCAAAAAGTATAATCCTTTGACAGACTTATAGGTCTGCCTTTGATTTCATTAGCGAGTGTGTGAATATTAACAAACTTGATTAAAATTATTTCAAAATCCGAATATATGTGCATATGTCCTTTAATAATTGATATGCTTTAGATGGAGCTCAAAGTTTATAATGGCAGTGATTTTTTTATAGCATACATCTTAAATGTTTTTTTAGGTCTGACCTTCTGGTAGGATATCATAAGACATATGTGTGACCAATGGGTCACTTAGGATTGTGCTGCACTATTTTTTGATAGGCTAACTTATGAGATGAGTGAGACCCAATGGTTTACTGTATCATCTACTGGATTTAGATGACAATGATAATTGGTCATTTCTAGACAGGTGACCTATAGACTGAAACCTTTGGAAAACAACAATTAAGTTTGGATAGTTGTCAAGCTGTCACCACTGATTTTGTTGTAGATGAATGTATTACTAGCAAACTGTTCAGTTTTTTCAGCTTTGCTTTAGATAGAGTTTGTATGATACCTAATTTGAATGTAGGAACTGGAGAGATAATGCTGTCAGAATTTTTGGTTTTAGAAACTGAGAATATTTATGAGACTGAAATGTAAGTTGTATATTTATGAGCTCCAACATATAGGATTTTAATACACTATTTTTGATAGGTTAACCTATGGGATGGATAAGACCGCTGCTTAAATCTTTATGAATCTTTATATGTATATTTGTTCTGTACCATTTTGATAGGTTAACTCACATGATTAACTAGACCAATATTATACTGAATCTATTATTCAGCATTTAATATTGATGAGCATTTCTATGGAGTTATGCATTTGATCTAGATGCAATAGCAAGAGAATAATTTATGATTAATTTGTATGGAATCGCTGTAAGATTATAATGTAAGAATATATGTTCTTTGACTACAGATATATATGTATATATTTATGTTTATATAGATTGCAAGGAATGTAGTTGACATGATCTATGTTATTTTTTTGTATACATCTTATCTAGTATGGATTATGTGATGAACATGTGGTACCAGTAGAAACATTCCATTGGTCAGATGCTCAGGATTTAATCTCAAGTTGTTAATTATGTTTTATTAGGTCTGAAGGATTGGGAGAAACCCATTAAAGTACTTACCTTGTGATTTATTTGTATTATATTAAAACAATATTCATTTTATCCAGCAGAGGTGGTAGTGTTTGCTTTTTTCTATTTATTCCTAATGCTTCATCTTTCCCCTGATATCTATCCAAAAGCTGTACAGAACAGAAAACAGAAGAGAAAAAAAACATAATGACAAAAGTGCCTTGTCTTGCCAGACCATTGTATTTCATTTGCTGTATGTGTGTCAGTATACTTACAAATTTCAGGGTGGTTTGCAGAACTAAATGTTGCCTCCCATCATCTTAGGAGGTCCTCTTAGTTCCTCTTAAGGTAATTATAATGGTGATGTCATTGTTCAATAGTGTGGCTAGTTGCACTGCTGACAGTTCTAAGACCTTGTATAGCTCTCCTGCATTAACAGAATATAGTTAACATATTTAGCATTCATCACACACAGGTGTGTTGCAACTTTCATTTTGACACTTAAAAGCTCTACTTCATCTACAATTAGTGATCATAAGTTACTGACACAACCTATTATGATTTCCCCACTGAAACAATTTATAATTTAGATTCAAACCATGCAGTACTTGTTTGGTACACAGAACCTACTACATTAACATTTTGAGACACAGAAGAAGTTACATAACAGGTATATTTTATGCACTCAGTACTGTCCCGAATGCTGACTGATATGCACTGGTTCCAGTCTTGCTTGAGCTACTGATAGGATTCCAAATTAAATGTTTGAGCTTTTGCCATCAGGAGCTAACTATAATTCACTGCCAGTGATCTGTGACAGTCAACCATGTGCATTGCCAAGCTGCATGCCAAGACAGAAAAAATAAATAAAAAGAAAGAAAAAAATACAGATTCTGCTGATTTATCTCAGTGCTGGTCTTCTACAGTTTGTACCATTGAGCCAAGTACCTATGGTATTAGCTTGAGATGTTCACTCTTTTAACAGTGTTTGTCAAATGATAAATTGCATCTCTGTTAGACATCATCATGCCTTCAAGTAATGACACTTGTTTATGAAGGGACCACAGGGGATATTACATAACCTCATTTTATATATATGACACATGCAGATAAGATTTATGCCTTTATAAAAGAACTATATTACTGAATAATAATTCAGACATATTTCTAATGTGTTGGCTTAATTATGTATAATTCCACATCTGTTATGTTCCTTCACATATTAATCCATGTCATACCTGTCATCATATCATCCATATCAACATGTGGTATTACTAATAACAATAGTTTAAGTTCAAATGCAGAAACATTTGTGTAACCATGAATAGTAACTTCAAACTATAAAAAAAGTCAAATTTGTAAACACTGGAATAAAACATTGCATTAATTTGTACTGTTACTCATATCTTACTGCATTAACACGTTGAGCCACAGAAAAAGTTAAATGACAGGTGTAGTTTACTCACTCAAGAGTACCCATAGTTCTGTTGAACTGATGCCATGCCAGTCTCATTTCTTCTACAGATAGCATCATAAATTACATTGTTTAGCTTTGCCTTGGGGAGTTACAAGAAAAATAATCTGCACAAGACAAGCATGTACCCATGTTATATATCAAAGCATCCTAATGGGTCAATTTATGAAAGTCATGAGATTTTATAATGATGATACTCTTTTAGAGGATGTGTTCAATAAATTAACTAGTGAATTTGTATGGAGAGGCTATTCCATGCAAAAGATTGAAAATTGTATTAAAGAAGTATTTGTCTATAAGGAATATTAGAGGGGAAGCATTCCTTTTCAAAGAAAGTCAGATTAGAGACCGAAGGTGATGTTGGTGGGAATGCATAACACAAATTAACAAAAATAGACTTCCATTAACATGTTCCAGTGACATTAATGTAGTATATAACATCATTAAAAAGAATTGGCTTCCTTTGATGGCCAGTCATGATCTGAAACAGGTCTTAGGAAATACACTAAGATTTGCTTTCAGAAATAACTTCTCTCTGAAATACCAGTTCTCTTATTGCTGAATATTTACAAGTTTCAAAATATAAATATTTAATACACTTTTTTCATAGGTTAATATGAGGGATGGGTTAGACTGCTGCTTAAATATTTATGAATCTTTATATGTATAATTGTTCCATACCATTTTTGATAGGTTAACTCATAGTAACTTATTCAACATTTAATATTTATGAGTATTTCTACAGAGTTATGCATATGATCTGGATGCAGTAGCTAGTGAACAACTTATGATCAATTTGAGCAGAATCACTGTAAGATTCTAATGTATGGATATATGTTCCTTGACAACAAATGTATATATATATAGCTATTTTTAAATATATTGCAGGGAATGTAGTGAACATGATGTATTTTATTTTTTGTATATATCTTGTCTTGTTTCCATTATGTAGTTAACATGTGGTGTCAGTGGAAACTTTCCATTGGTCAGATGTTCAAGATTTAAACTTGAGCTGTTAATTATGTTTTATTAAGTCTGAAGAATTGGGAGAAAGCCACAATAGGGCTTCACTCATGATGCTTCACTCATTCTTTGCTATCTATTCAACAGCTGTACAGAACATAAAAAACATAGAACAGAATAATGACAAAAGTGCATTGTCTTGCCAGTTCATTGTATTTTATTTGGTTTATGTGGGTCACTATACTTACACATCTCACGAGAGTTTGCAGAACACATTTTGCCTTCCATCGTCTCAGGAGGTCCTGCTAGTTCCTCTTCAGGTCACTATAATAGTGATATCATTGTTTAACAGTGTATGGAATGCCAGTTGCACTGCTAACAGCCTTGGCCAAGCTATTCCATGCCTCATTCTGGTTCTGAGATCTGGTATATCTCTCCTGCAGTAACAGAATACAGTTAACTTATGTAGCATTCATTGCACACAGCTGTGTTGCAACTTTCATTTTGACATGTAACAGTTGTACTTCATCTTCAATTAGTAATAATAAGTTACTGACATAATGTATTATGACTTCCCCAGTGAAACAATTTATAATTTGGATTCAAACCACACAGTACTTGTTTGGTACTCAGAACCTACTGCATTAACATGATGAGCCACAAAAAAGTTCCATAACAGGTATATTTTCTGCAGCCAGTACTGTCTTGAGTGGTGACTCATGTGGACAGGTTCCAGTCTCATTTGAGCTACTGATGGCATTCTAAATTAAATGTTTGAGCTTTTGCCTTTAGGAGTTAACCATCATTCACTGCCAGTGATCTGTGACAGTCAGCCATGTGCATTGCCAAGTTGCATGCCAAGGCAGAAAAAAATTAATAAAAATAAATAAAAACACATTACTGATTCTGCTGATTTATCCAAGTTTGGTCTTTCTAAAGTTTGTATCAATGAACCAAGTACCTATGGCATTAGCTTGATACATTCAGTCTTTTAGCAATGTTTGCCAAATGATAAGTTGCATTTCTGTTAGACATCATCATATCTTCAAGTAATGGCACTTCTTTATGAATGGGCCACAAGGGATCTTACATAACTTCATTTTATATATAACATATAGAGATAATATTTATGACTTTATAAAGGAACTATATTACTGTCATGAATAATAATTCTGACATATTTCTAATGCTTTGGATTTGTTTGAATATTTCCACATTTATTATTTCCCTCACATATTATTCCATGTCATATTTGTTATATCATCCATATCAAAATGTGGTATTACTAATAAAAATAGGTCAGCTTCAAATACAAAAACATTTATGTATCTGTGAACAGTAGCTTCAAAATATAATAAAGGCAAATAAGTAAACACTGGAATAAAATATTGTATTATTGGTACTTGTTAATCATATCTTACTGCATTAACACCTTGAGCCACAGAGACAATTACATGGCAAGTGTATTTTATTCACTCAACAGTATCTATAGTTCAGATTAAGAGATATTATGCCAGTCTAATTTCTTCTACTGATAGCATTTTAATTAAATGTTTGAGCTTTTGCTTTGGGGAGTCGCAAGAAAAATAATCTTCTGCACAAGACAGGCATGCATCCACATTATATATCAAAGAATGTGCTAAAGAGTTAATTTAAGAGAGACATGATACTTTATAATGAGGATACTCTTTTAGAGGATGCTTTTAATAAATTAACTAGTGAATTTATAGAGTGAGGCTATCCCATGCAAGAGACTGAATATTGTATTAAAGAAGTATTGTCTGTAAAGAATACTAGATGGAAACCTTACTTTTCAAAGAGAGTCAGATTAGAAAATAGAAACAAAACTTTGAACTACCATGGCTTCCAGTAACAAAAACTTTAATAAAAATAAAGCAGAGTAAATAATCAATTGTGAGTGCTTTTGCATTTCCAACCACTGCTTCTTCAGACCAATAAGAGACAATGCTAACATCATTTAAACAATAAAGAACCAATCAATTACATTCACTAGTGCCATATGATAGAAATCCGTTCATTCATATTATATAATCACAAGGCACACATATAGCCAATAAGAAAGCTAATATGAACCAAGCCCCTTCACTCATTCAGTAGGTACCCAACCAGTAATACAGCAATATGTTCTCTTATATAGCACAAATTCACTACATCAGTGATGAAGTGGTCATGATTTCAAAGTAGATTTTAGTGATACCCTATGGATCAGTCCTGGTTCCATGAAAGCTTTTAGTAAAATAATCCATTTTTGCTCAGCTCACTCTGTTTTTTTCTTAAGATTGTCTTTCCTTACATTAAGATGAACAATTTCAAGTACCAAAAATCTAAAAGCATGATGAACATCACAAGCAATCACATGTTTCACTAGGGTATTTGGTTATTTACACTTTAAAATATCATTATGCTGGTCGAAAATTCTATCTTTAAAAGCTCAATTCATTTTTCCGACATAAAAAGCATTACATACAGAGCATCTCACATAATAAACAATATTCATGGTTTTGCAATTAACAAAAAAATCCAAAATTATTTCAAATTTTTTATATATATATATATATATATATATATATATATATATATATATATATACAAGGTGCAAGTCAAAACATGAGTACAAGCAGAGCACAAATTACATGTAAAAGTGCCTTTCTGTTCTGTATATATAAAAGTATTCCTCACTGATTTCCTGTAATGAAGTTGCTATTTTAAGGATAAGTTGTTCCTAAAACTAAATTCAGGTTCTGTGTCAATAACTTTCCTCACATCATGATTGGTTAACAAGATGGACCAAAGCTTCTTAAAGATATCACATACTACACTGATATCATTAGAAAACCTGAAAACAGGTCTGCTCCTAACATTATCATTAACAGCACACTGTTGTACTACACTGGTTCTCCTGGGAAAATAAGGTCTCTCCTTACCATTTCTACTTTTTAAAACATCTTCTATACATCAATCAATTTCTATGGTACTGTAACCTATATCTAAAAATTCAGCTGTCAGACTATTGAAAGCTTTATTGAGATTAGTATCATTGTCATGAGGTCTCATAACCCTAAATGTTGTTTTTGCTCCATGCTCCTACTCAGCTGCTCTTGTTTTTTCTTATTGTCTGATTAGAAACCGAAGGTGATGACGGTCCTAATGAATAATAAAAATTCAAAGAAAATAAACTCCCATTAACATTGTCCAGTGAAACGGATGAAGTGTCTACCATCATTGCAAATAATTGGCCTCTTTTGATGGCCAGTTCCAGTTTGAAAAAGGACTTAGGAAATACAAGATTTGCTTTCAGAAATAGCATCTCTCTGAAACACCAGTTATGTAATAGGCACAATATTAATCATCAATACCAACTGTCAGATTGTATTGTGGCATTTGCATGCCATTCCATATCAATACATTCAGGTTTGTCTTTATTTATTACAGCCAGTTTTTGGCTACAGGACTGAGCTTGACTTCTATGCTGACTGTAGGTACAGGAATTTAATATATTATGACCAATGTGTAAGATGCAAAGCATTTTATGTAGGAAAGATGAACCAGATGCTTAAAGATAGGACACTGGAACACATTAGAGATTGCATGAATCAGACGACTATGAATGCATTGGCAAGACATCCCATAGAGTTTAGCAAAAAGCATTCATTCAGTGTTTAGTATTAGCTATTTGGAGAAAACATTACAGGTGGGGACTTGAAGAACTTAACTGAGAAGAAGGAGGTATACTGGATTACACAGCTGAGAGGCAATAGACATCCTTCCTTAAATTAATATACCTCATTAAAAGCAGAAATCTTAACCATTTTTCTTTGACTGTTTCCTTAGTGAACTGTAGTGCTTCATTTATCCAGAATCCATATGCACAGTGTATTTTTATTAACTTTATTTTTATAATCCTTTAGATTTACAAGTCAAATTAATATTTGGTCATTCTAATTTAGTTGTTGTGTTTTTAGCACATGACTTTGAATGTCCTTCTCATTGAATGGGCATGTTCTGTGGAAAGAGGCATTTAAGTTCTTGCTATTTTAGATACTGCTTCATGTATTCTTATATTGTGGAGATGCAGTGTGAATTATTATTGAAATTGCTTTAGTGCATTTACAAGATTTTAGATAATTCATATACTCCCAAAACCTTTAATGTTCAATTATGGCAGCAATCCTTTAGGATTATGTATAAATGTGCTTAGACAATCTTCTGATAGGATAGCTTGGGGTATAAAGGTAAACAATGGACTTTAGGTCTTTCTATTAATATTTATGAGTGTTCATATATAGGACTATATTACAATATCTGCTGATAGCATTACACAGGACATAGGCGAGACTATAGGCTGATTGATGTGTATTATTTTAATATTAATGAATTATCACATATAGGACTGTCCTATATTTTGATAGGCTAATACAGGGGATAGATGGGACCAATTATTTGCTGAGTCTGCAGTCCCAGTATTTATGAACTCTTATGTTCAGAATTGCCATATACCATTTTGATAGGTTTACTCAGGCAACTAATGAGACCAATGGCCTACTGAGCCTGCTGTTCAATAGAGTGTTTGAATATTAAAATACTTGCTTACAATTATTCCTAGATCCAAATATATGTGCACATGTCCTTTGATTATTGATAGGCTTTAGATGGATCCCAACATTTATAATATAACATCAATAGCATAAATCTTAAATGTTCAGACCATCTCCTGGTAAAATATCCTAAGGTGTATGTGTGATCAATGAGATTTAGCCCTTGCATGAATACTCATGATCTTTTACACTTAGAATTGCTCTGTACTATTTTTTGGTAGGCTAACTTATGAGATGAGTGAGACCCAATGGTTTACTATATATTCCACTGAATTTAGATGCCAATGATAATTGGTCATTTTTAGACAAGTAGCTTACAGAGTGAAGCTTTTGGAAAACAGCATTTAAATTTGGATAGTTGTCTATTTGTTGCCACTGATTTAGTTTTAGGTGAAGTTATTAACAGTGAATTATTCAGTTTCTTCAGCTTTGCTTTCAATAGAGTTTGTATGATACCTAATTTGAATGTAGGAACTGGACAGACAATGTCAGAATTTTTGGTTTTAGAAAGTAAGAATATCTATCACACTGAAATATAAGTTGACAATTTCTGAGCTTCAACATATAGGATTTTAGTAGACTGTTTTTGATAGGTTAATGAATAGGATGGGCTAGACCACTGCCTAAATATTTATGAACCTTTATATGTATAATTGTTCTTTACCATTTTTTGATAGGTTAACTCACATGATGGACTAAACCAATGTTATATCGAGTTTGCTGTTCAGCATTTAATATTCATGAGCATTTCTATGGAATTATGCATCTGATCTAGATGCAGTAGTGAGTGAGTAACTTATGATCAGTTTGTACATAAGCACGGTAAGATTCTAATCTATGAATATATGTTCTTTGACAACAGATATATGCATATATATTTATTTTAAATAGATTGCAGGGAATGCAGTAGATATGATGTATGTTATTTTTGTATACATATTTTCTAGTTTGCATTACGTAATTAATATGTGGTGCCAGTGGAAACTTTCCATTGGTCAGATGGTCAAGATTTAAACTTGAGTTGTTAATTATGTAAATGATGTCTGAAGAATTGGGAGAATCCCGCGATGGAGCTTACCTTGTGATTTTTTTGTATTATATTAATTTTATTATATTAGTGTTTGTTTTATGTAGCTGAAATGGTCTAATGTTTGTTGTTTTCTATTGATTCCTGATGCTTCACTCTTTTCCTTGATATCTATTCAGCAGCTATACAGCACAGAAAACAGAAGAGGAAAAAAAGCATAATGAAAGTACATTGTCTTGCCAGTTCATTGTATTTTATTTGCTGTTTGTGGGTCACTATACTTACATATCTCAGGAGTATGTGCAGAACTAAATTTTGTCTTCCATCATCTCAGGAGGTCCTGTTAGTTACTCTTCAGGTCACTATAATGGTGATATCATTGTTTAACAGTGTGTGGAATGCCTGTTGCACTGCTAACAGCCTTGGCCAAGCTATTCCATGCCTCATTCTTGTTCTGAGACCCGCAGTAACAGAATACAATTAACTTATTTAGCATTCATTGCACACATCTGTGTTGCAACTTTTATTTTGACATGTAACAGTTGCACTTCTTCTTCAATTAGTAATAATAAGTTATTGACAAAACTTATTATGATTTCGCCAGTGAAACAATTTATAATTTGGATTCAAACCACACAGTACTTGGTTGGTACTTAGAACTTACTGCATTAACATGATGAGCCACTGATAAAGTTGCATAACAGGTATATTTTCTGCACTCAGTACTGTTCTGAGTGCTGACAGTTGTGGACAGGGTCCAGTCTCATTTGAGCTACTGATGCCATTCCAAATTAAATGTTTGAGCTTTTGCCTTAAGGAGTTAACCATCATTCACTGCCAGTGATATGTGACAGCCAACGATGTACATTGCCAAGTTGCATGCCAAGCCAGACAAATTAAATAAAAAGAAATAAAAACACATTACTGATTCTGCTGATTTATCCAAGATTGGTCCTTCTAAAGTAAGTGCTATTGAACCAAGTACCTATGGTGTTACCTTCATATATTCACTCTTTTAGAAGTGTTTGACAAATGATAAGTTGCATTTCTGTTAGATATCATCATGTCTTGAAGTAATGACACTTCTTTATGAATGGACCACAGAGAATATTAAATAACCTCATTTTATATATACTAAATAGAGGTAAGATTTATGACTTTATAAGCGAACTATATTACTGTCATGAATAATAATTCTGATATATTTTTAATGCTTTAGGTTTTTTTTTTGCATTTATTATGTTCCCTCACATATTAATCCATGTCATATTTCTTATATCATCCATATCAAAATGTGGTATTACTAATGAGAATAGCTCAGGTTCAAATAAAAAACATTTGTGAAACTGTAAATAGTAACTTGGAAATATAAAAAAGGAAAATTAGTAAACACTGGAATAAAATATTGCATTATTGGTACTTGTTACTCATATCATACTGCATTGACACCTTGAGCCACAGAGAAAGTTACAGGACAGGTGTATTTTATTCATTCAACAGTATCCATAGTTCTGATGAAGTGATATCATGCCAGTCTTGTTTCTTCTACTGATAGCATTTTAATTACATTTTTGAGCTTTTGCTTTGGGGAGTCACAAGAAAGATAATCTTCTGCACAAGACAGGCATGCACCCACATTATATATCAAAGAATGTGTTAAAGTGTCAATTTATGAGAGACATAAGACTTTATAATGAGGATACTCTTTTAGGGGGTGCCTTTAATAAATTAACTAGCAAATTTATAGAGAGAGGCTATTCCATGCAAGAGACTGAAAATTGTATTAAATAAGTATTGTCTGTAAAGAATACTAGAGGGAAACCTTACTTTTCAAAGAGAATCAGATTAGAAAGTAGAAACAAAACTCCAAATTACCATGGCTTCCAGTGACAAAAACATTAATAAAAATAACGCAGAGTAGATAATCAGTTGTGAGCGCTTTTGCAGTTCAAATCACTGCTTCTTCAGACCAATAAAAGACAATGCTAACATCATTTAAACAATAAAGAACCAATCGATTAAATTTACTAGAGCCACATGACAGAAATCAGTTCATTCATACTGCATAATCACAAGGCACAAATATAACCAGTAAGAAAGCTGCTACAAACCAAGACCCTTCATTCATTCAATGGGTACCGAATCAGTGATACACCAATAAGTTTTTTATATAGCTCAAACTCACTACATCAATTATGAAGTGGTCAAGATTTCAAAATAGGTTGTAGTGATACCCTATCATTCAGTCCTGGTTCCACAAAAGCTTTTAGTAAAAGAATCCATTTTTGTTTGCACACTCAGTGTTATTCTTAAGATTGCCATTCCTTACATTAACATGAAAAATTTCAAGTGTAAAAAATCTAAAAACATGACTTACACCACAAACAATCACATGTTTTGCTAGGGTATTCATTTCTTTACACTTTAAAATATCATTATGCTGTTCCAAAAGTCTATCTTTAAAAGCTCAATTTGTTTTTCCAACATAAAAAGTATTACACGAAGAGCAACCTGCATAATAAACAATATTCTTGGTTTTTCAATTTGCAAAAAAAATCCAAAATAATTTCAAATCCAGTTGTCTTATGTATAGACGAGGTGCAAGTCAGAATGTGATTACAGAGCATGAATTGCACCTAAAAGTGCCTTTCCGTTCTGTATGCATAAAAGTATTCCTCAGTGAATTCCTGTAACAAAGTTGCTATTTTAAGGATAAGTTGTTCCTAAAACTAAATTTAGGTTGTGTGTCAATAACTTTCCTCGCATCAGGATTAGCTAATAAGATGGACCAATGCTTCTTAAAGATATCACATACTACACTGATATAAAAAACCTGAAAACAGGTCTGTTCCTAGCATTATCATTAATAGCACATTGTTGTACTTCATTGGTTCTCCTGGAAAAATAAGGTCTCCCCTTACTATTTCTACTTTTTAAAATATCTTCTATATATCAATCAATTTCTATGGTACTATAACCACTATCTAAAAATTCAGCTTTCAGATTATTGAAAGCTTCATTAAGATCAGTATCATTGTCATGAAGTCTCATGACCCTAAATGTTGTTTTTGCTATGTGTTCCTACTCAGCAGCTCTTGTTTTTTTCTTAGAGTCAGATTAGAGACCGAAGGTGATTTTGGTGTGAATGAATAGTACAAATTCAAAGAAAATAGACTCCCATTAACATTTTCCAGTGAAACTGATGTAGTATGTAACATCAGTACAAAGAATTGGCCAGTTTGGATCTGAGAAAGGTCTTAGGAGATACACTCTGATTTGCTTTCTGAAATAACATCTGTCTGAAACACCAATTATGTAATCATCAGTACTAACTCTCATATCATATAGGGACATTTGCATGGCATTTCTGAAGAGCATGTTAGTACATTTAGATTTGTCTTTATTTATTACAGACAGTTTTTGCTTACAAAATTGAGTTTGACTTCTATGCTGAATGTAGGTGCATGAATTTAATATATGTCCAATGTGTAAGATGCAAAGCATTTAATGTAGGAAAGATGAACCAGATGCTTAAAGGTAGGATACTGGAACACATTAGTGATTGCAGGAATCAGAAGACTATGAATGCATTGGCAAGATATGCCATAGAGGTCGGCAAAGAGCATTCATTCCAATTTTTAGTACTAGAGTTACTTAAAGAACTTGAGGAGCAGTATGTTAAAAGTGTTTTGGAGGTGAAAAGAGTGTTGGATAGAGGGACACAGTGATGTTTATGAATCTGGATATTGATGGTGTAATGATGAATGTTGTTAGTGCATATGCTCCACAAGTTGGGTGTGCGATAGATGAGAGAGAAAAATTTTGGAGTGAGTTGGATGAAGTGGTGATGACTGTACCCAAGGGTGAGAGAGTGGTGATTGGAGCAGATTTCAATGGGCATGTTGGTGAAGGGAACAGAGGAGATGAGGAAGTGATGGGTAGGTATGGTGTTAAGCAAAGGAATGTAGAAAGTCAGATGGTGGTGGATTTTGTGAAAAGGATGGACATGGCTGTGGTGTATATGTATTTTAACAAGAGGGAGGAGCATAGGGTGACATACAAGAGTGGAGGAAGATGCGCACAGGTGGATTATATCTTATGTAGAAGGGCCAGTCTGCAGGAAATTGGAGACTGCAAAGTGGAGGTGGGGGAAAGTGTAGTTAGGCAGCATAGGATGGTGGTTTGTAGGATGACATTGGTGATCAAGAAGAGGAGGAGGAGTGTGAGGGCAGCACCAAAGATCAAATGGTGGTAATTGAAAAAGGGTAATTGTGAGGTGAAGTTTAGGGAAGAGTTAAGACAGGCACTGGGTGGCAGTAAAGAGGTACAGAATAGCTGGATAACTACAGCAGTGCTAGTAAGGGAGATGGCTAGAAAGGTGCTTGGTGTGACATCTGGACAGAGGAAGGAGGACAAGAAAACCTGGTGGTGGAATGAGGAAGTACAGGAGAGTATACAGAGAAAGAGGTTGTTGAAGAAGAAGTGGAATTGTCAGAGAGATGAGGAAAGTAGACAGGAGTATAAGGAGATGAGGTGCATGGCAAAGAGAGAGGTGGCGAAGGCTAAGGATAAGGCGTATGGAGAGTTGCATGAAAGGATGGACACTAAGGAGGGAGAAAAAGATGTGTACCAATTGGCTAGACAGAGGGACTGAGCTCGTAAAGATGTGCAGCAGGTAAGGGTGATAAAGGATAATGAGGGAAACGTACTCACAAGCGAGGCGAGTGTGTTGAACAAATGGAAAGAGTACTTTGAGGGGCTGAAGAATGAAGAGAATGAGAGGGAGAAAAGGTTGGATGATGTGTGGATAGTGAATCATGAAGTGCAGTGGATTAGCAATGAGGAAGTAAGGATAGCTATGAAGAGGATGAAGAATGGAATGGCTGTTGGTCCAGATGACATACCTGTGGAAGCATCGAGGTGCTTAGGTGAAATGGCAATGGAGTTTTTAACTAGATTAATAAAATCTTGGAAAGTGAGAGGATCCCTGAGGAATGGAGAAAACATGTTTTGGTACTGATTTTTTAAGAATAAGGGAGATGTGCAGAGCTGTAGTAATTACAGAGAGATTAAATTGATCAGTCACAACATGAAGTTATGGGAAAGAGTAATGGAAGCTAGGTTAAGAAGGGAGGTAATCATTAATGATCAGCAGTATGGTTCCATGCTAGGAAAGAGCACTACAGATGTGATGTTTGCTCTGAAAGGGTTATTGGAGAAGTATAGAGAAGGTCGGAAGGAGTTGCATTGTGTCTTTGTGGACTTAGAGAAAGCATATGACAGGGTACCTAGAGAGGAGTTGTGGTATTGTATAAGGAAGTTGGGAGTGTCAGAGAAGTATGTAAGAATGGTACAGGCTATGTATGAGGGTAGTGTGACAGCAGTGAGGTCTGCAGTGGGAGTGATGGATGCATTTAAGGTGGGGGTGGGATTACATCAAGGATCAGCTCTAAGCCCTTTTTTATTTGCAATGGTGATGGACAGGATGACAGACGAGAGCAGACAGGAGTCCCCGTGGACTATGATGTTTGCAGATGACATTGTGTTTTGTAGTGAGAGTAGAGAATAGGCAAAGGAGACCCTGGAGAGGTGGAGATATGCTCTAGAGAGAAGAGGAATAATGGTATGGTGAGAATGCAGGGAGTAGAGGTGGCGAAGGTGGATGAGTTTAAATACTGGGGACAACAGTTCAGAGTAATGGTGAGTGTGAAAGAGAGGTGAAGAAGAGAGTACAGGCAGGATGGAGTGGGTGGAGAAGAGTGTCAGGAGTGATTTGTGACAGAAGAGTACCAGTAAGAATGAAAGGGAAGGTCTACAAGAGGGTAGTGAGACCAGCTATGTTATATGGGTTGGAGACGGTGGCATTGACAAAAAGGCAGGAGTCAGAGCTTGACGTGGCAGAGTTAAAGATGTTAAGATTTGTACTAGGTGTGACGAGGGTGAACAGGATTAGGAATGAATATATTAGGGGGTCAGCCCAGGTTGGAAGGTTTGGAGACAAAGCCAGAGAGGTAAGATTACGTTGGTTTGGACATATGCTGAGGAGGGATGCAGAGTATATTGGGAAAAAGATGCTAAGGTTGAAGCTTCTAGGTAACAGAAAAAGAGGAAGATCTAAGATAAGGTTTATGGATGTGGTGAGGGAGAACATGCAGGTGGATGGTGCGACAGAGCAAGATGCAGAGGACAGGAAGAAATGGAAACAGATGATCCACTGTGGCGACCCCTAACGGGAGCAGCTGAAAGAAGAAGAAGACGTTACTTGAAGAACTTAACTGAGAAGAAAAAGGAATACAGGAATATACAGCTGAGAGCCAATAGATATCCTGGCTCAAATAAATATACTTCTTTAAAAATAGTTTTGAAATCTCATCCACTATTTCTTTTACTGATTCCATATGCACAGTATATTTTTATTAACTTTGTTGTTATAAGTCTTTAGATTTGCAAAAACATTTGTGTAACTGTGAATACTAACTTCAAAATATAAAAAAGCCAAATTAGTAAACACTGGAATAAAATATTGTATTACTGGTACTGTTACTCATATCTTACTGCACTAACACCTTGAGCCACAGAGAAAGCTACATGACAGGTGTATTTTATTCACTCAAGAGTTTCAATAGTTATCATCGCTTCTACTGATAGCATTTCAAATTAAATTTTGGAGAGTTTGCCTTGGGGAGTTGCATGAAAAATAATCTTCTGCACAAGACAAGCATGCACCCATGTTATATATCAAAGAGTGTATTAAAGGGTCATTTTATGAGAGACATAAGACGTTATAATGATGATACCCTTTAAGAGGATGCAGGTAATTAACTAATGAATTTATAGAGAGAGGCTATTCCTTGCAAGAGAGTGAAAATTGTATTAAAGAAGTATTGTACTTAAGGAATGCTAGATGGAAACCTTACTTTTCAAAGAGAGTCAGATTAGAGACCGAAGGTGATATTGGTGTGACTGCATAGCACAAATTCAAAGAAAATAGACTCACGTTAACATTTTCCAATGACATTCAACATCTGAAAATGTCTTAGGAAATATGCCAAGAATTGTTTTCAGAAATAATGTCTTTGAAATGCCAGTGATCTTATATGAACAACATTAATCATCAATACCAACTCTCAAATCATATGGGAACATGTGCATGCCATTCCTGTCGATCTTGTCCATACATTCAGACCTGTCTTTATTTATTGCATCCAGTTTTTATGACAGGATTGAGTTTGACTTGTGTGCTGACTACATGTGCAAGAATTTAGTATATTATGCTCAATGTGTAAGGTACTGCGGTGGTGCTTCTGCGGTAGCATTGTCGCCTCACAGTTAGACGTTGCCCATTCGATTCTCAGTTAGAGCGTGTTCTGTGTGGCGACATGCATGAATGGGTGTTCCTTTGTTGAAGGTTGTGTGTTAGGCCCGGCAAGCCAGCACATAAAACTCTACTGCTAATCATTAGCGGACCGGAGTTCCGCTGTGGCGACCCCCTAACCGGGAAAAGCCGAAAGACACAAATGCTCAATGTGTAAGGTGCAAAGCATTTTATGTAGGAAAGATGAATCTGATGTTTACCGATAGGATACTGGAACACATTAGGGATTGCATGAATCAGAAGACTGAATGCATTGGCAAGACATGCCATAGAGTTTGGCAAAGAACATTCATTCACATTTTCAGTACTAGAGTTAATTGGGGAAAACATTAGAGGTGGGGACTTGAAGAACTTAACTGAGAACAAGGAGCTATATTGGATTATACAACTGAGAGCTGATAGACATCTTCGCTTAATTTGAATGTCCTTCTCGTTGAATGGGCACATTCTGTGGAAAAAGGCATTTAGATTATCTTTATTTTAGATACTGTTTCATGTATTCTTCTATTATGGAGACGCACAGTGAATTATTATTGAAATAGTTTTAGTGCATTTACGAGATTTTAGATAATTCATATAACCCCAAAAAACCTTTAATGTTCAGTTATGGCAGCAATCCTTTAAGATTATGTATACATGTGCTTAGACTATCTTCTGATAGGATAGTTTAGGATATAGCTTTAACCAATGGACTTTAGGTCTTCTATTAATATTTATGAGTGTTCATATATAGGACTGTGTTACAATATCTGCTGATAGCCTTACCCAGGGCATAGGTGAGGCTATAGACTCATCAATGCCTATTGTTTTATATTCATGAATTCTCACATATAGGACTGCCCTATATTTTGATAGGCTAATTCAGGGGCTAGACAGTACCAGTTATTTACTGAGTCTGCAGTGCCAATATTTATGAACTCCTATGATTAGAATTGTTCTATACCATTTTGTTAGGTTTACTCAGGTGACTGATGAGGCCAATATCCTATTGAGCCTGCTTTTCAACAATTATAATCCTTTTACAGACTTATATGTCTGCCTTTGATTTCATTAACAAGTTTTTGAATCTTAACAAACTTGATTCCAATTATTCCAATATCCGAATATATGTGCACATGTCATTGATATGCTTTAGATGGATTCCAACATTTCTAATAGCAGTGATTTTCTAATGGCATACAGCTTATATATTCAGACCATCTTCTGGTAGGATATCTTAAGGCATATGTGCGACCAATGGATTTTAGCCCTTGCATGAATATTCATGATATCTTACACTTAGGATTGCTCTGCACTATTTTTTGGTAGGCTAGCTTACGAGATGAGCGAGACCCAGTGGTTTACTGTATCTTCCACCAGATTTAGATGCCAAAGATAATTGGTCATTTTTAGACAAATAGCTTATAGAGTGAATCTTTTGGAACGCAGTAGCAACCAAATAAATGATGTACCAGGTGATGCAGCACCTCTCGGTATAACTGAAAAATATATATCCAAGAAGAGACAATGAGGTAACAAACACAGCTTAGGTGTAAAACATTTATTAAGCAAATTAAACTTAAAAAAGTAAGTGCTGTCTTGTCCTATTTTGGGCACTTCATCAGAATTCAACAAAGTACTGCAACAAACTCCACTTTAATAGATATCACATTAAAGCATAATCAAGTAATCATCTTAACTTAGCCAATAAAACCTTGAGGCTAATTATAAACTGTACGCGTGACGTAAGGTATATGTAAAATAGGGTCATAACCTAAAATGTAAAATGGTTATGAAGATTAATTGTACTCAAGGATATAAATATGAAATTAAAATACTATAAACACCAACAAAATACTATAAGCACCACTAAAATACAATGTGACAAACTCTGCAACAGAAGGAGGAAACTGATGCGGAATAAGGTGAAGTCCCAAAAAAACTCCCTTATCAGCATCAACAAAAAGTTGAGATCCCTCATCAAATCCTCTAAAGCTAGCTATGAAAACAGAATTGCAGCAGATAGTAAAGACAACCACAAGCTTTCTATAGTTATGTAAAGAGTCTCCATGGCAATACAACATACTCGACAAACTTTGTTCGATCGTTCATGTAATCGGAGACTCTAAATGCCAAAATTCGGAGTTCTGATATGTTTTGGTCAGCCATCCTAGCCAGTGTAGTGTGTGACGTAGACATGCTACACTGTTCAGAATGCCTAGGTAAGAGGTTGCTTTGTTTAATATACCAACTCCGAGATCGCTGTACATTGCGGAAAGGGGAATTTTCCGGTAATCTCTTGTTGCGATTACTGGGAAATTGCACTTTCTCCAATGTACAACGATTTTGGAGTTGGTATATTTAGTTAAGGGGGTGTGCCCCCCCCACATCGGGAGGGGGTGCTGGTCAAAGCCCCTCACTTTATTTTAAAAGTAGGTGTGTTTGTGAAGGTGTGTAAGTGTTTGAATGATGTGAGTGTGTAGGAGTTTGTATGCATTGATTGTATGTGTGTGTTTTGTATGTTAGTGTAGGGACAGTGTGGGACAAACAAAATCTTTTGATTTTGTTTGTTTCAGGCTTTTCAGGTTTCAAGGTTTTGAACTTACGATCATAGTGTGTCGAGTATGATGTACTCGACATTATGATTGTTTGTTCATTTAACATAGACCTGATCTGGCCAAGGCCTTTGATACCATTCCCCACTCAAGAGTCATAGAATAACTCACTAAGCTAGGCATCAATCCTTATATCACTAGGTGGGTTGCAAACTGGCTCACAGGTAGAACCCACAGTGTGAAAATAGCTGACTCCAAGTCAGATTGCCAACCAGTCATGAGTGGAGTCCTACAGAGTTCGATCCTGGGTCCTCTCCTGTTTGGTATCTACTTCTCTGAAGTCCAGGCCAACATGAAGGGACTCTGGCTGACAAAGTTCACAGACAGTTGCAAGTTGGGAGCTGTTATTAACTCCCTGAGTGATGTTAGCATCCTACAGAAAGACATCACTGAGACCAATGACTGATGTCAGAATCATGGCCTTAAGCTCAATGCCAAAAAATGTGTCGTCATCCCCTTTGGGAAAAATCTGGTTCCCATGAACTATCACATTGATGGTAGTCTACTGAACACAGAAGGTGTTATAAGAGATCTGGGAACACAGGTTGACAGCAACCTCGCTTTTGACCACCACATTGCCACTGTGGTCAGAAAGTCCTTCTATGTGGCACATCTCATTACTAAGGGTTTTGTATCCAGGAAGAAAGAGGTCATCGTCTCCCTCTACTCTTCCCTCATTAGGCCAATCACTGAGTAGAATGCCCCATTTGGCATATACCTCACTAAACACCTGCAACAACTGGAGAGGCCACAAAAATACCTCACAATGAGGATCCTAGGCCTTAAACATTTGTCCTATATGGACAGAATAAAAAAACTACAGCTATTATCTGTCTCATATCACCTACTTAGAGGTGATTTCTGCTTGACCTACAAAACCATGTCTGACCCAGCTCTGTTAGAAATGCTACATCTAAAGAAATCCCAATTCCTCCACACCACATGCTCCAGAAACTTCAACATGTCAAGCAGAACACCTCACTGGCCCTCTTCATGAGAAGTCTTGATGAGTAGATGGGAAATAGAAAAGTCATCCCAGGGATCACTCCAATGGCTTTACTCGACAGAGGCACTGGGAACTAGAGTCAGGTGGCATGATGCCAGGGTAACTCTATGGGCTAGGCTTGTAAAGGCCCCAGGGTCATTAGCATAGTGCACACCTATGAACCTATGGGCTCCATATATGGCAATATAACACAATAGGGGGAATTTAATAAAATCTACATGGATTAATTTTCCATATAGGCATAGTGGCACAGAGCTTACATGGAAGTAAGCAGCCATCAGAACCAGTAAAAGGAGCTGATAGGCATGCATGAGTGTGTGAACACAGAAGTGTAAGTGGCATGCAAATCACCTCATAATAAGGTGAATTGCATGCAAATGAGGGTGCTGGAGTAATCCAGCAAACAGACAGGCAGTCCTGCAGACCCCATGTTGGTGTCTGAAGTGTACATGGAAAATTTCCATGTATAACAAATTAAAAAGTAAACAGAGGCTGTAAAATCCCAGTTAGAAGGTCAGAAATAGCAGAACAGACACAGATATGAGCAAAACTATGTCTTGTGTGTCCAAAATGTAATGGGAAATAATGTAAAATATTTTTAAGCCCATATTATGTTTGCACAGTGCACACCAGCACACAAACATGCCATTATGAAAAACAAAAATATTTAAAATTGTAAAAAGGAAAAATAATAAATAAGTGACAATAATGCATTATAGGACGTTCCATGGAGTATGTACAATGGTAGATATTTATGGTTGCTAAGGAGACAGGCCCTGGAATAGTGCAGTACCCTGGTTGTGTGCACTGATCTGTATGCAAATGAGTTGTCTATTGACTGCTGAGGATTGTTTATACCTGCGGCATGGGTTTGTGTGCTGCACCACATTGCTTAGCAGGGAAGGCTGTTTAAAAAAAAAAAGAAAAAAAATTGCCTGGAAAAGCCAATCATATATAAATTACTAATGACCCCTGTTCCACTTAAACTGGGCCATTCAAACCCCTCAATGATATACTTGGCAGCTGGAATGCATTATAGTTAGCCAATCACACAGGCTGCATCTGCTGCAGAGCACTGTAAAGTATGCATACACCCTACAATCTGATTTTCCCCCATACTCTGCATAATTGGAGTACAGACTTGGGAATTTAACTGACAGCATGCTAGGGGCTGCTGCTGCTCTGCTACATCTGTATTTGCTAGATGCTGAGGTCAGTGCTGATGCTGCTGCTGGCAATAGGCCTAGACTGAGAAGGAGAAGAGTGTTCAGGTCCAGCATAACCTTCCAGAAACTACATGAGATGGAGATTGTAGAAAGCTAAAGGGTGGACAGGGACATACTATAAGAGCTCACCCACCCTCAACTCAGACCCAGAGCCAACAGAGGGGGAATCCATCCCAGTGTAAAAAAAGGTATGTGTAGCCTTTAGAATACTAGCTACAGGTACTTTCCAAAGACCAACTGGGGACAGGAAGGGGATCTCACAAGCATCAGCATCCAGATTACTCCACCAGTTCCTGGATGCCAAGCAAACATATGCCGGTGAGCACATTTATTTACCCTCTACCCCTGAGGAGAGGGCTAGCAGTATGCATCTCTCCTACCATGTAGCACACTACCCTGAGGTACTGGGTGCCATAGACGGCATTCATGTACACATCAAAGCACCACCCTGTGAGGAGGGTAGAATACATCAACCGCAAGGGATGTCACTCCATCAACTGCCAGGTCATGTGCATGTGTTTGCTGGCAGCCCTGGCATTTATCGCAACTCCCATATCTGGCATGCATCACAGCTGTTCCAGATGTTTGCCAGGGGGGACATCCCATACAGCTATTTACTGGGGGATGCTGGCTATCTGCTGGAACTGTGGATAATGACACCCATCAGAAATGCACACACACACCTCCTGAAGAATGCCATAAAAAGGCACACACACAAACTAGGAACATCATAGACTGTGTGTTTGGGCTGCTGATGTCATGGTTCCAGTGCCTCCATATATCTGGTGGAGCCCTGCAGTACTGTCCAGCCACATGTGCACAGATGTACACAGCATGTGCTATGGTACACAATATGAACCTGCGGAAACAGCTGCAGGAAGATCATCACAAGGAAGGGATACACAACCCCTCACCAGTGCCTAGATCCCCACAGCCATACTCACAGGGGAACACAAAGGAAGAAACCCCCCCCCGAGGTTGTCCTAGGCAGACATAGGCATGCCCAGCATGACCTGGCCTTGGCAAAGAGGCAATGCAAGGCACATGCACTGACAACCTAGTGTCCTAGGGACTGACACCTTACTCCATCTCACATACATAGTAAAAAGTATTCCAGCCAGACCACACAACCTATACCTAGCTATGTACTGGCTGTGAACTGCATGAATCAGACAGACTCAGCCCTGAAACACAGGTCTCTCAACCCCTGCATTTACAAGGTAAATCACTCTCCTATACAACAAATGTAAGGGATACTAAACTTTGGTAGCATTTGTATGGACCTGCTGCATGTATACAAGGGAATAGAGTGGGCTACTGGGCTACTTACAGAGAACTAACATCTACTTGGGACAACAGGTACTCTGTCCAATACTGAGAGCTCCATAGTATGCATTAGGCCACATGGCTGGAAACCCCATTGCAGTATGCAATGGAAATGTCAAACAGTGGGGTCATAGGACAGAAGCATGACTGGCAATGCCACAGTGTTCCCATACAACTGCAGCAACAGTATGTTTGCAAAGATATGTCAGCAGACCACACAATCCCAGGGTTGTCACAAAGAACCTGGCCACATGTTCTATTTTCCACAAAATGCAGGGGTCACAGTAGGGGGTCACAGTGTAGGTTTGTCTGCTGTTGATAGTGTGAGGAATTAAACCTCACTTACTGGTGGTTGGTGTGGCTCAATTGGCTAAGGGCATTAGCATGGTTGATGGTGTTGATGGTTTGAAGCTGGCTATACCTACAACTTTTGCATGTGAGGTACATGTATGGTAGGAGTTCCACAGACTGTCAAAACGCCGCCATCTGTTACTACGAGAAAGCTGGACAAGCCATAAAAAATGGGGGAACAGAGGGCCAAACCTACAGATTTTATACATGCTCTGAGTAACCTAGAAGGTGGCTAGTATAACAGCAGGTTGCAACAGGTCAGATTAACAGCAGGATGCAAAGGCCATCACTTAACTGTGTCAGTACTTACACCAAGTCAGTTTACTCCATTTAGTAGTATATTACTGGAAAAACACAACTGTATAAAGAACTGAGCAGACATATGTGGTGGAATGCTGGACATCCTGCAAAAACATATGTATGGAGAGAAGAATGAAGACTGTCAACCTGTGTGTATTGTTACATCATGTACCCCAGTCCCAGCATACATCTGACCACTTAGAGCAGGAAATCTGGACAAAGCCATGAACAGTAGTGGGACAAAGGCCCAAATATAAGGAGAAAGATTAACTAGTGGCCAGACAAATGTAGAAAGTTCAGAGAATAACAGGTCATGCATTAGCATGCATTTCCTGATGTGTATGGAGTCAGTAACTCAAATGTCTGTCATCAGTTCTTAATGTCAATCTATAATAATTTGCCACTAATGTACCAGAAAATCACAATGCTATGTAAAACATACTAAAATATGATACAAAACTCTGTACATTCTATTACAGTATGTACAATTAATAGCTATGAGTCATATATTAAGTTTAGCAAACAGCCAGGGAATGCCTTAGATAAAATATCAGGGAGGTGCTGGGTTGTTGAATCAGATGCAGTAGCCAATTTGCTGCAGCACACAAAATCACAGACGGGAGTACAGGTAGGTCTGGCCTGGAGTCACCTTGTAAGTACTGATGGTCATACTGCGCATGCTGCTACACTTAGTTAACTTGAGCCCATGTGTGATGCCTCATCTACCTAAAGAACTGATATGTGAAAATATGTCTGTGCATACAGGCAACTATGTATACTTATCCGTCTCTCCCTATCCCCCTCACAGATGATTACCCTATCTATACGTATGTGGCACACACACACACACACACACATATATATATATATATATATATATATATATATATATATATAGTGAAATAAATGTGTAGAGTGATTTAGACCCTCCACATATATCGATATAACAGAGTTACATGATGCACACACACAGCTACAGTTAAGTTGACATCCATATTATATAGCTATATAAATATACATATACATGTGTATATGTGTGTGGGGATGTACGAATGTCCACACTTATATACAGAATGCTGTGATTATTTGCTCCTATGCAAGCAACAGTTGTCTGATGGTAACAGAGCAAGGCCACATAATGAGATAATCCACTCACCCACAGATCCTTGTGCCCATGGAATGTCACCCTGGAGACAGACAACTGTGAGAAGGTGGTGTAATGTGCAATGGGTTCAACGTAGTACTTGGACAGGCCATATTGTCACTGGCCAATTGTCCCCCTACCAAACTGCAACTGGCCAGACATGGTGATACTGGTAACTGTACACACATAGCAGGGGTATTACCAGGTATCCCACTGCTAGGACACTAGATACAATAACAATATCAAGTAGGTTTACTCCGCACACCACATATGTTGTGTAATACAAAGCCACTTTGTATAGTCCACAGGTACTGTGGCTGCAGCAACATATACAACAGATTTAACCGGTGGTGCACGCAATAAGTACTGTGAGCTATAGTGTGTAATAATAAGTAGGTAGGGGTTCTAATCTCACATCAGCCACCTTGTATGTGTGTGAAGATAATTTCTTTACTACAGTACAGACATGCCCATTTGGCCTATGTCTGTCCAATGGTTAATCATTTTATGGCCCGGTGACTAGTGTCCTCCTCAACACTGGCCTCCCTGTCAACACCTGCTGATGTCATCCACCTTAACAGCACCGGATGACAATCTAATAGCAGATAAGCTCCATGGCACATGCAATACGTACTTAGTCCTAGAGTGTAAACTACTAAATAGGTAGGTGTTCTGATCTTACAATAGGCAAGTGTGTGTGTGTGTGTGTGTGTGTGTGTGTGTGTGTGTGTGTGTGTAAATATATCCCCTTGCAGCAAATGTTATCATTTTAAGGTCCTGTGACTACATGCCAGGCTCTCCATTGCCCTCTTTTACAAGGCCTGCTGATGCTATCCACCTTAACAACACTGGCTGACAGTCTATTAAAAGATAAGCTCTGTGGTACATGAAATAAGTACTTAGGTTCATAGGTTGATAGGTGTGTACTAGGCTAATGGCCCTGGAGCCTTTATAAGCCTAGTCCATTGAAGTGCCCTGGCATCATGCTGCCCGACGTTAGTTCCCAGTGCCTCTATCAAGTTGAGCCACTGGAGTGATCCCCGGGGAGAACTTTCTATTTCCCAACCACTCATCAAGATTTCCCTTGAAGAGGGCCAGTGAGGAGCTCTGCTTGACATGTATGGGAAGTCTATTCCAGGGCATGGGCAGTCTCTGGGTTATGAACCTGTCCCTCTTGCATGTTCTGTTGATTGTAGTAATGATATTGAAGTCTCTGGAATGTGTGGTGCATAGAGACTGGGATTTCTTTAGATGTAGCATTTCTAACAGAGTCGGGTCAGACATGGCTTTGTAAGTCAAGCAGAGATTGCCTCTTAGTAGACAATATGAGACAGAGAATAGCTGGAGTTTTCTGAGTCTGTCCATGTAGGACATGTGTTTAAGGCCACCTAGGAACCTCTTCATGAGGTACTTTTGTGGCCTTTCCAGCTGTAGCATGTGTCTAGTGAGGTACACATCAAATGGGACATTATTCTCGATGACTGGCATAATGAGGGAAGAGTAGAGTGTGATGATGACCTCTTTCTTCCTGGATGCAAAACACTTGGTAATGAGATGTGCCAAATAGAAAGACTTTCTGACTACAGTGGCAATGTGTGGTCAAAGGAAAGGCTGCTGTCAAACTGTGTCCCCAGATTTCTTGTAACACCTTCAGTGTTCAGTGGGCTCCCATTGATGTGGTAATTAGTAGGAACTGAGTTTTTCCCAAAGGGGATGACGACACATTTTTTGGCATTAAACTTAAAGCCATGGTTTTGACAGCAGTCATTGGTCTCAGTGATGCCTTTCTGTAAGATTTCTACATCACTTGGGAAGTTAATAATGGCTCCCAGCTTGCAGTCACCTGCAAACGTGGTCAGCCAGAGTCCCTTCGGTTTGGCTTGGACTTCTGAGAAGTAGATGCCAAACAGGAGAGGATCCAGAACCAATCCCTGTGGGACTCCACTCATGACTGGTTGGCAGTCTGACTTGGAGTCTGCTACTTGCACACTCTGGGTTCTATCTGTCAGCCAATTTGCAACCCACCTAGTGATACAGGGGTTGATGCCTAGTTTGGTGAGTTTATCAATAATTCCTGAGTGGGGAATGCTATCAAAGGCCTTGGCCAGATCGAGGTAGGCTTAATGTACTGCCTTGACCTCATCCACAACTCTGGTAACTGACTCAAAGAAGTCAACCAGGTTGAGCAGGCATGATCTACCTTTCACAAAACCAAATTGCATGGGATCTAGAGTTTAGAGGTTCCCTATATCCTTTATCCTTGTTAATTAGGTCCACGATGATGTGCTCCATAGCCTTACATATCAGACTCATCAGACTAATGGGCCAATAATTCCCAGAGTCTGTAGTCACTCCCCCTTTATGGAGAGGGATGACTGTAGCAGTGCACCATTCAGTTGGGACAAAGCCTGATGTGAGGCTGTGAATGAACAGGGCACACAGTTGTGGTGCCAGTTCACTTTGTAGTTCATGTAGAACACATCTAGGGATATTGTCAGGTGAGCTGTGGAAGCTGTATTCATGGCCTTGGACAATGCAGCTTTAATCTGTGCTGCAGTAATGCTGGGTGCCTGGCATTCCTCTGGTATTGTGATTGGTCCCTTAGTGGGGCTTAGAGGGGTAAAGTTAGCACTGAATATGTTGGCCAGTATGTTGGTAATATCTCTTTGCTCAGTATAGGAGGTACCATTGTGCAGTAACTCAGAGCAAACCTGGGTATTGCAGTGGAGATTTTTGATATAACTATAGAAGGCTTTGTGGTTGTTTTTAGTGTCTGCTGCAATTCTGCCTTTATAGCTAGCTTTAGAGGCTTTCATGAGGGATCTCAACTTTTTGTTGAGGCTAATAAGGGAGTGTTTCCAGTCTTGGGACTTCACCTTTTTCTGCAGCAGGTTCTTCCTTTTGTTGCTGAGTTTATTAATGGCAAGGGCCACCAGACTGGCTTTCCTTTTTTGGAGGAGAGCATCTTGGTTCTGTTGGGTATGGCTAGTTCCATGCATTTATGTACGTAAATTGCACAGTGCATTGGTGTATGATTCAGCAGTCATGCATCTATTTTCCATTGACATGGGTGCCGTGAAGTTAGCCACCTTTGTTTTTAGGACCCCAAAGTCAGCTTTGGAGAAGATTATCATGGTGGTTACCTTTGCGAGGGGTGTGGGTGAGATGTGGATTTCCATGGCAATTAGTTTGTGGTTGGATCTAACCAGTGAGAAACTGACTATTGGTGTAGAGCAATGGTTGGCCATGTTAGTAATAACCAGGTCAAGGATGCTGCTTCCTCTAGTGGGAGGGTGGGTATGATTGAGCTGGTCAAGGGCATTGTAATTTATGAATTCCAGGAAGTGCTGGACCAGTGTATTGGTGCATGAGTAGTTTTCCAGTTGATGGAGGGATAGTTGAAGTCACCTACTATGAGAGTGTTGGGTTGGACCCTAATAGTTTCCAGGTTACTTAGGAGTGTGGAGTGAGAGTCTTGGGACATGGTTGGGGACCAATAGCAGGCTACGACCTGAATCACTGTCTTACTCAAGGTTAGTTGTACCTGAAGTATCTCAGATGCATTATGCGGGGTTACTAGTCTGGAGGTGTGCATATCCCTTGTGAATATGGAGACACCATCACCTTTGGAGCTTCAGTCCATGTTCTGAGGCAAAAAGGTGTGGAATGAGTAATAGCCTGGTAGTTCAGGGGTGTTTTCTGTTGTTTTAAAACATGTCTTTGTTACAGCATAAATGTCAATGTTCTCCGTTTTGAGGAGTGCTTCTAGCAAGTGCATCTTGAGATTTAGACTTCTAGTGTTGAGCAGTATGACCACCAGATTGCATTTATTTATAGCTGTTATGATGGTAATTTGGTCTTTGGAACATCACCTAAAAAGGGACTATAGGGGGTGCAAGAGCCCTAGCAATTATCTGGAAACACAGGGATGACAGATGCAGGCCATCTCTGGCAAAGCATTGAGGTCTGTCAGTCATGTCAGCCCAAGCAGACAGATACTGGATCCCCTTAGAATGATACCAGAAACTTAGGCAATTGTTTAAGTCAATCATTTTCTGCTTTTACTGTGGTATAATTCTGGGCAACTGTAGGATGCTGCTCAGTGCTAAGGTCATACCTGCCTGGGCCACATAATCCAGAGCTTCTCCATGTCTCTTTTCATGTAGTCCAGGGAGGTGCATCTCAGGTCATTCACAACCACATGGACAGAGACAGATTCATACTTGTACTTGTTGTGGAGTGACCTGAGTGCATGTTATGTGTCGGATTCTGGCACCTGATAGACAGCTGACTGTTACCTTCTCCTTATTCAACCTAGTGATTGGGACATCAATGTGCCTCACTATCCTGTCACCTTTGATTAGTGTATTGGGCAAGCTGTTTTGCCTTAGGGGCTTAGGTTAAGGGTCACACTGTGTAGGTGAGCTATGTGTCTTGTGGTTTGTGCTGTGCTGTAGTGCTCAAGTGCATTCTTCCTTGGAGGGCTCTGCTGTTTGGGTAGACTTAGTGCTCTAATGTATACTACAGTGTAGACATGTCTGTATGGCCTATCTCTGTGCAATGGTTAAACATTTTAAGGCCCTGTGACTACCTACCAGACTCTTCATTGTCCTCCTTTACAAGGCTTACTGATGTCATCCACCTTAACAGCACTGGATGACAATCTAATAACAATATGCTCCATGGTGCATACAATAAGTACTTTGCAGTATAATGTGTTCTACAAGATAGGTAGGTGTCCTAATCTCATGTAAGCCAACTGTGTGTATGTGTGTGTGTGTGTGTGTGTGTGTGTGTGTGTGTGTGTGTGTGTGTGTGTGTGTGTGTGTGCGTGTGTGCGTGTACAAATATGTTCCCTTGCAACAGTACATATATGGCCATATGGGCTATTTATGTGCAATGGTCATGCATTTTACTGCCATGTGACTAGCTGGTGGCCTCAAATAGCCCACATCTACCTAGGAATAACTGCTATCCACCACCTACATATGTATGGAACACCCAGTTGACATGTATCAAGGGTAGCAGATCTTGTCAAAGGGTATGCATGCATGATTATGCTGACTGCTCCCATTGTCCCTGACACACTGTTCTGCATATATGCGCTTAGGTAACCATTCACATATACAGCTTTATGTTGCTGATGTCATATTTCTGCTGTGTTGCCATGCCATCCTGTGCCTCTGTATTGCCAGCAAGTCTCCATAGCTTAGCCACTCAGACCATAGAAGAGAACCTTAAACAGGACTGTGAGACACCTGTCATTCTGTAACACTTTCACCAGTCTAACATCATGCAACAAAGATACACAAACTTTGATGTGTACTCATGACACATGTCAGCATACAGCACATGTCATGGCCCATAGCACCTGCTGTGACATAACAATACTGCACTACACATCTACATGTAAAGTAATATATTCACCCTGTGCATCAGACACATATTTGCATGCCCCTGCATTGATGGCATGGATGGCAGGGATGTGGTGCAGGTATCATCAAATGCACAGGGTGTGGTGCGTGGGTGCCAGAGGCCTAGGCTATGCCAAACAGTTGAGAGCATGTGTGTGATTCAGGAAGGGGTGCTGTTTAGATGGGCCATGGAGAGGTTCCATGAGTTTCTCTTGGTGACCTACATGTGACGGTGATGTTTGAGTGTGTATGTGTACAAAGTCAAGCCCAGTGCTAGTCTTGCACATGTGTATGTTGGCCAGCTGTGGACCGTACATGGCAGAGTGGACAATTTACCATCTCTGGCCATGAACACAGGAACTGGCTCTGCCAGGAGCGGCACTGGCACCACCATGCCCAGGGTCAGATATGGTGCTAGTAACTGATGGTGACTGCTTTCTGCTGGGCCCGTATTCCTGATGGGACCACCCAGGACCACATGCCCATGGCCTGCCACATTATGGTGTGGACAGCACACTTCCTTCTGTACTGCTGGAAGGACTGCCACTACGGCCACATGGAGTCTCAGCAGATGGTATTGCTGACCCTACGTCCATGTTGCTGATGCCCTACTCCAACCAGATGTACCAGCACAGACAAAGTTCAGTGAAAGACTGACACAGTCTCAGCCCACCATCTGTCCACTGTATCAGTGAAATGGTCCATGGTATCAGCAATGCGGTGGATGCAGTCATGGAAGTCAGACTGTGCTGCATCCATAATCCTGAGCATTCATCTGGTGTTGCATTTGGAATGTGCCTGTGCCTCCGTGAAGGACTGAAACATGTGCAGAGTGACCCATGATGTGATACCAGTGACAGGTGGTGTATGGGCAGCAGTCCTCCTTTGAGCACCCCTGTCAATCTGTCTGTGTGGGCCCTCACCATCTTTCTGGCTATGACCAGTGTCTACACTCACTGATGCCATAGTTGCCACACTGTTCAATGTCATCACCCTCTAACTGTTCAATATCTGTGACCTCAGGTGACTGCGTATGTATGGGCATACTGACTGTGTGCAGGGACAATGGAAGAGGAAGTGGGATGTCAACCCATGGGACAGATCTGACCCACGACAACCCCACCTGTGCCTCCCTATGGCCACCACCATCATCAGAGTCTGATGAGACACTGACATCGGATTGTGAGGGGGACAGACCTCAACCCCCATATTCAAATATGAGGAAGAAGACAAAATCAGTACATTACTACCTGCACTATTATGTATGGTAAGCCACACAGACACATACAGGTGAGGAGCCACAACTGTATTACACATCCCACATATTATTTCTGATCCCATGCACAACACACAGACACACAACAACATACACAGACAAGACAGGCCCTTTATAACATGGACTGGAGCTACATCCAGTTAATATTGTCAGTACAATACACCTGTGAGATAAGCAGTATGGCAGTGTATCTGACAGACCTACACCTAAAACTCAATGCACCTTTCTTGAGCATAATATGCCAGCTGTAGTATCACTGCCTCAGGTATGTACCATCTCCCTATTGTGTGTGAACAGGCCTCTGGGAGTGATTGCCTCCTGTATACCAGGCTGCATAGTCCTTCTCAACAATAAGTGCAAATGTGTTAATGTTTCTGCAAATACACAACTGTGATTACCCATTAAATTCACTTTGGTTAAATCCTCCAAAATGGAACATACAACTATTCTACTCTGGCTAAGCATAACAGTTGTGCCTAGGCTAACATGACAGACCTTAAGATTCTTAGGGTATATATGATCTGTAAAACAACAGTATCACACTTACCAGGTACAGGACCTCAGACTCCAGCCATACCTGATGGACCTATGAAAATGTGAGAGAGAAGTATTGTCAGCAACACCCAGTGTTGCATTGTTACAAGGTAATACGTGGGTATATCCACATGTACAGTAGCTAATGTGCTACTGCCTACATTGCTGACATTGTATGTGTGCACAACTGTGCATTAAAACCAATCCCCCCAAATGCAGATAGACCTGATACCCATGTACTGATATGCAGAGCCTGCCACAGTGACTGATATAGTATTACATTGATGAACACAGGAAGCTTACCTGGATACTCCTCTGATGTAGATGTGGCATCCACCTCCAGGATTTATGGGGTGATGGATGCCTAGAAGCTGGTGCTTGATTCTAGGTTCACCAGGAATGCCTCTGTGGCCAAGAGTGGTTGTTCTGTTGAAGGCCCTCCACTGGTGGCAGCACACTCCCTAGCCACAGCAGATGCCCTTTGCCATGCAGCATTGAGTATATCTGTGGCCGTATGTTGAACCTGCTTGTAGGTCCTGTCCTGTTGGCCAATTTGGTTCACTGCCATGACAAGGTCAGCCCACAGTGCTGCATGTTGGTCACGATGTTGGCCACTCTTGGACAGCAGAATGCTATGATGCAGTCTGAGGCCATCCAGGATAACATTATTTTCTGCAGCTGTAAACGGTGGTTGCCTCCTGCAAAACATTGTTCCTGAAGGACAAGAGGGGAACACATCACAGGATCAGATACATGGACATCCACTATGTACAGACCCTACACAACCAAAATGGCCTACACTATCCAGCAGTCCCTCACACGTCATACCCTGCAGTCTGTCAACACACTACATGTGTGGCTATCACCAAGATAGCAGCAATACCAGTTATGTCCCTGTGTGCTGTGACAGAGTCTGCTGTATGTCTCTACACCCATTACTGCAATATACTTTGGTGTGACTCTGTGGGCTAAGTCCCAGTACTATGTTATACAGCCACCATCAGACAATTAGGTATGTGCTATTAAAACAACTAGATGGGTACAGTCCAGCAATACCAGTGTGCCACAATTGCAGACAGCATTGCAAACCTGCTGTATTATATCTTTCCTGTGAGCATCATACCTCTCCATTACACAGATGTTTGCAGAATGTGAATGTGTGCAGTGTGAATGTGTGGCTCATAGATGTGGTCCTTTCAGCACAAACGTGGATTTCTGACAAATAGTTGGGCAATCATTGGTGGTTGTGGTCAGAATATGGAGAATCTGACTGTCACATGCCAGACACCTCAGAAAACACGTATGCTACAGTAATATCCGTTAGTCTATTCATAGTCTTACTTTGTATAGCCAATATGTACACTCTGTCACTGACTTTGGCCCTCTGTCCCCCCAGTAGTAATGGCTGTGGCCTGAATTCCTGCTGTAAGGGTTGACAGGTATGTTAACCATAGTGTTCAAGCAATGAGGGATGAATGTCAACAAAACAGTGACCTAGCCACAGTACATTAGGGACAGTCAGGGACACCTTTACAATGTCTGAACTATTTCTGTATGACATTGACAGACTGAGAGGATGTGAATTACAGTACATTGTGTGATATGATATTACAGCTGTACACCCTTACTGTCAATATGTTTAACACATAAGCCACATAATGAACATTTTAAGCAGGGGGGCAAGCCCCCCTCCATCCTCCCACTCTTTAAATTACCAACTTTGAGATCACACTACAGTGCAGAAAAGGGAAATCTTCCCATTCCGCACTGTACGGAGATCTTCGCTACAACATTCAAACATTCAAAAATGTGATCATATGGTGTCGACCATATGACACTCAGAATTTTGTATGTTCGAACATCTAATATATGTGCACCAGTCTGTGTCTCAGACTTGCTAATTGCATCCAAAACAGCTGGGTTGCACTCTCATTAGCCAATGGCATGGCACCACAGTGCGATATTTAAGGTCTTAATGTAGGCCTTGGCTCCTTCCTTAGCCTTTGACATGGAAATTAGTGAGGTGTGGAGATGACAGCATCACAGTGGGTAGGTACAAATACTGTCCACTGTTGAGATTTCTGAGGTATGTCCACAGTTTTGCATGATATGTTTGACCATTGTCCCATGATATTGTGATTATCTAGCAGTTCAGTGTTAAACATTGTGAGTTGAGGTCAGTAAGGAGAGAGAGAGAGACATGTGAGTGTCAGATGTCTACCCATCAGAATATGTATGCTGATGCACTAGCTGCTATGCTGTCAGCTCACTATTTTTTGTAGGGGCAAACTGGGAAACGTCCCTGTCGCTGGACCTTTGCCCCCCACCCTTTATGTATGGTTTTGTCTGGATCCCTTGTTCTATGGGGTTGTGAGGTATGGTAGGTCTGTGGCAGCTAGCTTAAGATACACCTGCATGTGCTCCAGGCTGTAGCTGCTGCTGCAGCCTAGGACACATAATGAGGGAGTGTAAACTTTTTGAAGGACAGCAAGCTGTATATGTAACTGAGGCAGCAGTGTCAGCTGTGTCATCACAGCAGAGGCAGGGTACCCTTTACAGTCCAATCAAGGCATGTGCTTAAGGTACATCTGCTATGTAACAGTGCCAATCACAGAGTAGTAGGCGACATACAGTTCAGTTATACAAATATGTGCAGTGTGTCCATACCTATAGACCACTGACTTGCAAATATGGGTAGGAATTAATTCAATAGCAGCAACCTGTGTGGGTTAAAATTGCATGTGCAACACACTGGATTTAAACCCAGGACTGTGTTTGGCAAAATATACAGACTGAGCTACTGCATCAGTGCTGTGTTAGGTTTATTTGCAAGATATATGTGCATACATGCAGTCTGTAACACACATTGACTCTGTCCATCATTTTATGTGCATGGCTTTCAAATGCAGTTGTGCAGCAGGGTCCCAGTTGTACACATGTGCTTTGCCATTGCTGCCTTAGCAGGTGTGGTTAAGGATGTTGCTGATAAAAGGGAATAATTACCTGCTATCCTATCTCCCAACCTGTTAGAGCAAGACATCTGGACAAAGCCATAAATAAAAGTGGGACATAGGAACAATCTTTTAATATTATTTATTTATTTACAGTTTGTTGATTGGGAAAGTCCACTGGGCCCAGTGAGCTCATTTTCATTGGAGGCCCGAGAAAAAAAGCTCCAACAAAGCAAAATACAGTAAAGATTAAGTAAAGATTCAGAATACAAGTAATTATACAGAATATGCATATACAACAGATGCTTAGTACAAATGCACGATTATATACAAATCAGAGAAGGGTATTTACAATATTTACATAAAAAGCAATTGTAATTATCAAGGTGTTGACATTAATGAGCTTGAAGTCAAGTTTGTAATAACTTATTGGAACAAGCAGGATTTTGAGGTTGAAGGTTGCAATGAAGATAGGTAGAATGTTTGTAGGGAGTTATTTGTTCCAACATATTTGAGAAAGTTAATATAAGTAGATGGGATAAAGCATGGACATTATAGGGATTAGAAGGGAGGGAAATTAGCTAAGTTGGAAGAATGTAGGTACATTTCCAGATAGAGGAGAGGTAGGAATGAAGTTGTGTTTTGAAGCTTTCCATGTTTTCCATTACTCTTAGGGTAGGAGGAAGAGAATTCCATTTTTTGGCCAACGTAAAAGAGAGGAGTAGTTGTCCTGGTAGGTGGTTAGGTTTATGAACAGTGATTAAGTTTTGATGTGCAGATCTAAGAGTTCTATTTGGAACATAGGGGAGACGGATGTTTTTGAGGGAAGGGCATTTGGTGGGGTTGAAGAGTAGTTTATGAGCTGTGATGAGTTGGAGGAAATCAAGATAGTTTGGAAGTTCTAGCCACTTTAGAGAGTGAATGGCAAGGCAGTGGTGGGAGGAGTTTTTGGAGTTGGTGGCAAATTTGGAGATTTTGTTATAACAGTGCTCTAATTTGGAGGTGATGGATGTAGATAGATTGGTTAGAAGGGGTGCATCATACATTAGGGAGGGAATGAGGTAAATAGAGGTTAGATTAAGTCTGGTGTGAGGTGAGAGGAAGTGATTGCTCCTATATAGCATACCCCATTTTTGGTGGGTTTTCTTCATGTTGTGAAGTATATGGTTGTCAAATTTTAGGTAATCATCTATAGTTACACCAAGTAATTTAGCACGGGGGTGACTTCAATAGGAGAGTTATTTTGGCTTAAAACTTGGAATGAGCTTTTGTCAAAAGTGAAGAATTTTGATGGTAGGAAGATTAATATTTTGGATTTACTTGCATTTAGGGAATGGTGATTTTGGAGCATCCATGCTTTAGTGGTTGAGAAGACAGTTTGGGTCTTTGCTAGAAGTTCAGGGAGATTTGAGGCAGAACAGACTAAAGTTGAGTCATCTGCATATTGAATTACTTTGACATTAGGAATAGCAGAGTGAAAGGTATTGATAAAGATTCTGAACAGCATTGGTCCAAGAATGGATCCTTGACGTATGCCAGTGGGGGTATTGAGAAAAGCAGAGATACGTTTTCTCCATTTTACCACCTGAGATCTGTCAGACAGGTAGCTTGAGGACCAGGAGAGGGTATTTTGAGAGAGATTTAGGTTTGAGACATGGCTTAAAATATGGGTATGGGAAACAGTATCAAATGCTTTGGAGAGCTCCAGAAGCACTGTAGATATTATTCCCGGAGTCTCAGATGTGATTGGCTGTATCTAAGAATGAGGTGAGAGCTGTTGTAGTACTTTGCCCAGGTTGGAAACCATGTTGGATTGGGGTGAGGAGATGGTTTTGAGTTAGGAAAGGCATAAGTTGGAGATGACTGCATTTTTCTATGATTTTGGAGATTGTGGAGAGGATAGCTATGGGGCAGACATTTGAGATATTGGTGTTTTGCCACCTTTGTGGAGAGGTAGATTACAGGCATTACACCAGGGTTTGGAGATGTAGGATTCCTGTATGGATCTGTTAATTCATATGCTAATAGGGAATGTGATTCCATCAGCAGCAGATTTAAGAAAAATAGAAGGCATATTGTCAGGAGCATTAGAGCAAGGTTTTAGTTTGAAGAGGTCATTTTATATAGTTGGTAGATATGGGTTTAATGTTGAAAATGGTGAGAATTGGAGTCAGTGGGTGCAGGGGTTGTAGTGGAAAAAGTACATGTAAAAGAAGGACTGTTGTAGGGAAAGGTTTTTGTTAGTTTGGATTTGGAGTTAAAAAAAGAGTTAAATAAATTTAGTGGGGTCTGGGCAGGGATTGTTTTTGGTGCCTGGGTAGAGAAGTGCATTTATAGAGTTCCAGAATTGTTTAGGGTTTTTAGCATGGTTGGACTGGAGTTTGGTGTAGTAGATTTTTTTGTCTCTAAGAATGAGTTTTTTCATGAGATTATAGAGCTGTGTGTATTGAAGTAGGGTTTTGGGGAGTTTATTTTTTGGTACAGTTGCCAGAATTTGTCCCTTTGGTGCATTCTTTTTTGATGTCTTTGGTTAGCCATGGGGCAGATTTGTTTTTTATTCTTTTTGTTCTTGTTGGAGATAAATTATTTAGAGTGTATACAAAAGAGGAATTAAAGTAGTCAATGGCTTCATCAAGAGTAAGGGTTTTTAGGATGTCCCAGTTAATTTGTTTAAGGGAGTTTGAGAATGTATTGGTGGTGACATTACTAAGGTTGTGTGTGTCAATATAGTGATGTTGTTTTAGAAAGGAAGACATAGAGTGAAGGGCAAAAGCAGGGAGGTTATCACTGATGGTGTCAGGAATGTTGCCAAAGTTTGTAATTTTGTTTGGGTGGGAGACTAGGATCCAGTCAAGGGTAGAACCTGGAGGATTGGTTTTATTGGGTTTGGTTAAAGAGTGGATTATTTAGGTGAAATTGAAAAGATTGATGGAATGGGTAGGAGTAGTGTTATTGATGTTGTCCCAATTTATGTTTGTCACCTAGTATATATGTCTCATTGTTTATATTAGTAGAGATCCATAATAGAATTTCTTCAAGGATAGGGATATTATTTCCTGGTAGGATATATAAGGCGATGATACAGAGACTTTTGTGGTAGTTTTTCATTTTAAGTAAGCAGGCCAGTATTTCAGCGTTAGCAAATTAAGGAATATGGTTTGGGTAAGGGATTATGGAGAGAAGGTTAGAGTAGATTAAGGCAGTTCCTACACCTTTTTTGTGTGTGCAATCACACCTAAGGGCTTGGAAACCAGGGGGTAGTATTTCAGAGTCTGAGGTATGGGGTTTAAGCCATGTCTCAGAGACGGCTACAATGTCTGGTTGGTTATGGCTTAAACAAGCTTGAAATATGGTTGCTTTGTTACTGAGACATTGGGAATTGAGTGTATAGAGTTGAAGAGTTTTATGGGTGGGGGTGGTAGGAAGGAGGAGTGTTTTTATGTGAAGATGAGTTAGGTCCAGGGTTAGGGTGAATGCCACCTGCTAGGTAGAGGATATTGAGGAGAGATAGTGCCATTTAGCTAGATTTTATTTTATAACCCAGGGGGAAGTGTATTATGAGTTTAGTCATATGGAGTTTTGTTGTGGTTGGCATAATTTGTAGGTTAAAGTGATGAAAGAAGTTAGCTTGAATCAGAGAGGTGGAGATGGAGTAGAAGCTTTTTGTAGTGAGGTGGTGGTGTGTATTATGTGGTGGGGAGTGGGGGAAAGGAGAGAAAAAGGGGGATATGGATAGTAGAATATGAGGTAACATGGTATAAGGGTATGAGACATAACAAGGAGGTTAGGGGTAGGGATGGTTTTGAAGAGTAGAGAGGGCATGGAAAATGTGGAGGTGTAAAATTAGGGATTAAATTTAGCTGGCTATGGAAGTTTGGATTTAGTTGTATGGGTGTTGGGGGACAGGTAATAGGGATTAGGGAGTGAGCAATGTTAGTGAATGTGTAAATTGAGCATGGTTATGAAAAGAAGGGGTTGGATTAGAATTGTTGTCTGATTGGATAGTGGATGAATGAGGGTGGGGTAATGGCTAGAATAAATATAAGAGTAGCTCTTACAAACTTAGAATGCTGATAGAATAACAACTTGTGCATTAGCATGTGTTTTCTGAAGGGTATGAAGTGTGAAACTCTAATGTCTGTCATGATTTTCCTACCTCGATCTTTAATGACTTGCCAACACCTTGCCAGAAAATACAATTTTATGACAAACGGGCCACAAATAGGGGGCAAAAATCTGGACATTCTAGAACAATCTGTACGGTTGACAGGTATGCCTGCTATCCCAGGCCTCATGTACATTAATTAATATTTATTTGACTGTGTACTGGTGTAGTGTTTGTATCAGTCCCAGCTACACTCCCATTTTTCCCATTATATGTAATTGCAGTCTGTCAGTGGCAATCAGTATATTTTGCTGGAAACACCCTGTTTTAATTCAGAGCTAAGTGGCCTAGTGGGTTAATGCACCATGCTGTAGTTGACAGGGGCTTTGGTTTGAGACATGGCAGGGGTGATTATTTTGCAAATGTGCCTAATACTGAGAAACACATAAGAAGACATTTTTAAGCACATTTAAGCAGGTTTGAGTGGTGCTCAGTGCAAATCTGCACTAAACATTTAAAAAGTAAAAAAAAAGAGGGTGATAGGACAGTGGTGAAATGGGGACAAGCAGGGAGAAAAACGTAATGAAAGGCAAGTAGGGTTGTGCAGGAAGTGTGTAGGAAAGGACCATGACTTTCCATTTCTTGTACAGCAACAGCTGTGCATTTCTACAGATTTTGGACATGAACTAAACACAGAAAGAGAGGTGAGGATAACATAAATGTGTTGTCAAGCCATTTGGACCTAATTAGTTGTGTCCAGTGGACACGTGCAAAATGGAGAGCTATGTATGGGGCGATATTTTTTTGCAGGACATGTGCTCCCATTTTTTTATAAGGAGAGAGTGGAATGTGTGGGTAGGGATGAAGGTATATGTGGGTAGGTAAGTTGGGTAGGAGAGGTTGCATTTGCAGACAGACAAGACAGCATACAGGGGCAGTGTGTGATACGAGAGGGTAAACACCTTGGATGGGGAAGGTGTTGTGGAATCAGAGGTGCATATGCCTCCAGATGGCAGCAGTGTGACTGAGATCCTCACCCATGGGCATTCAACACTGTTTTTTCACTGCCCCGAAGATGACTGTAGTAGAGGCTGGGCACCTTGACCACCAAACCCCACCAGGCTGTTGAGTCTGCCCTCAATCCATCACAGGTGTTGTTCATAGCTCCTATGTACAATCCTGTGCACCATGGCCAGTAGTTGATCTTGGGTGACTACTGCCCCACTGCCACTGCTCCCAGGGGGGACATCATCCCCTGATGTGGTTCCACCCCAAGGGTGGTACAAGGCTAAAGGAGGGGGGCACCACCAGCCTGAATCCCAGATCTGCTGGTACCCAGTGCCACGGCAGGCTGAGATGGGGTAGCCAGATCAACAGGAATTGGCCTACCCTGTTGTGCTGTGGTGATAGAGGTATAGCAATGTGTACAGGTTAGTTATGAACAAAGCCTTTTGTTAGCTATAACAGCATGCCAGAGCATTAATCCAGTAACATTTCAATACATATTATATGGAACACAACAAAAAAAAAATAACATAACAGTCAGTATATTAACAGCATGCCAATAACAGTTATGGCATAAGGCCAACAAGATAGGTAATTCAACAAGATATGTTAATATGCAACCATTGGAATACGTAACAATAATAAAACACATGTCCCAAAATAAAGGTTATAGAACAACATATGTTAATAGCAAACCATAACCAATGAATAGCAATAATAAATTTAGATGAAGATAAAGGTGGGGAGAGAGAGAGAGAGAAATACTTCCATAAATATTGGTATAGGTGATATAGTTTACAACAGTACTGCTATCTACTCCATAGGTCTGTACTACATTTAACAGTGCCCTATAGCTGCTGTAGCATGTACATACCTCTCAAGCTATCCACATGGGACAGTATGGGCCAAGCAGTAACACCTGCAGGTACACAACTACAGACAACACTGACACATCAGGTGGACCTATATAACTAGCAAGGTGTACTGTGGACTGGTAGTGTTACTATGCTAATGACAGGCCCCTCTGAGGCCTTCACTGATAGATTTCCACTGCTTGCCTCTCTGGTTTGGCTGGTGTCTTTGCATTGCACCTGGTTTATACCCCTTGTGTTATCCCCCTCCCCTAATACTAAGTTTATATTAGATTCCTGCTGTACATGGAGCCATCTTTAAATTACTAGTCACCCACCAGGACACAAATGCTCTTCAGCAATTGAATTCTGCTTGCTGGTAAGCCATTAGACCTCAGGAATTTGTTAAAGTGTTGTTTTAGCTAATTATTTGGATTTATACAACTAGTATTCATTTTTCTAATTCATGACTACTGAGCTGCTTATTTGTTTATTTCACTGGTTGATTCTGACATTCAGCATCATTGTTTTACTGACACTACCACTGCCGCTATGTTGTCTCTATACAACTATGATGTACTAATACTGCTGTTATAACTATAATGTAAATCTAATTGACTTAGTGTTAGAGTAAGAAACAGTATTTACTAATTTAGCACTGCAGTTGTGTCTCTGCTACTGATTCAGCTGTGCTGTTAAGTGTTAATTTTACTTTTTCTTGTATGCACAAGATAATTGGTTGATAAATGCATTGTGCATGGTTTATTAACTTTTTTCCAAACTAAGTTATGGCACTCTGATGTGGTAATTGTTGAGGTACTCTCAAAGTATAGCAGTAGCATCTATTCTCCTGCTCTCTCCACACTATCCTCAGACTTGCATCTTTTAACACTCTCCTATCTCCTCATTACTTACTTTAACCTATCTTTGTCTTATTCTATTAGCTTCATCCTCTCTTTTTCTCTCTCTTCAGAGCACACTCAAGCATCTCCGCAGTCTGCGGCTACCACCCCACCCATACAGTCTAAGAAGGAATCAGTACTGCAAAACTAAACAAGGATATACATTTTGAGCCTGAAGAGCAGGGTTAGTCCACCCAAGCATTCTACTTGTATGTGTTATGATAGTGAATCTTTAACATTAGAAGTGTTACTTAGTAGTTCTCAGTGTGCTAATAAAACTGACTGTTATAGCTTTGTGTCCCCCCCCCCAGCTAGTGCATTAATTATAACTGTCCAATAGACAGTATACACTTAATTCAGAACCTTCCTATTCTCTGTGATTAAATTAGCCCTCAAGCATTCCTCTCAGTGCTGTCTGCCTTTGTTTGTATCACTTGAGCCCCACCTGTTTATTTGCATCACTATACATTCACCTTCATTGCTAATGTATCTCCCTTCTCTGATCTGTGCATAAACTGGCTACTAATAAGCAAGTCAATGTGAAGACACACTCCCACATTGCTAATGTATCTCTGTACTCTAATCTGTGCACAAACTGGCTACTAATAAGCATGTCAATGTGAAGACACACCCCAACCTTAATAAACTTTGCTGTCTCTTCTATCCTTCACTTTACAGGTAGAGTTTGAGCTATACCTCACCCCCTCTGAGGCCTTCACTGATAGATTTCCACTGCTTGCCTCTCTGGTTTGGCTGGTGTCTTTGTATTGCATCTGGTTTACACCCCTTGTGCTATCCCCCTCCCTCAATTCTAAGTCTATATTAGATTCCTGCTGTGCATGGAGCCATCTTTAAATTACTAGTTTCCCACCAGGACACAAGTGCTCTTCAGAAATTGAATTCTGCTTGCTGGTAAGCCATTACATTTCAGGAATTTGTTAAAGCGTTCAGATTTGAAAAGTAACACTTACTTTTTCTCCCATTACTTTTGTCTTGGTGGGATCAGCCCTGCTCTTTTCACCCTCACTAATGCTCAGGCTCTTTCTGCTCCCCTGCCCTGCCCCCAATTCCCACCTGCCCCACTACCTCTACATTTATAGTAATCCCAACCACACCCACACCTCAACCTCACATCACCTCCACCAATCACAGCTCCTCAAGTCAGGTCACATTACACCACACCCACTTGCTCCACCACACAATACTCCCAACCACTCACATTTCCTCTAAGCATTATTACGTCACCCCACACTACTTACTCATCCATATATACTACAACCCTATAATTCCTATGCATACTTCAATCTAGAATCAACTTAAACTTTATAACCATGACTATCACACAACTAAGTCTAGTCTGTCTTCGCATAATTCTTTATAACACCACAAGTTATCACTCTAGCAATATCCCTAAGCATAGTAGTACAACACTATATTGTGCACTCTCATATATAGACACCACACATTATAATAATATCTGCCCAAAATTAAGAACTACATAACTGACCAATTCAAAACTAAACACATATGCTGTCATTCCTTCTCCAAAAAAAAAAAACACAGTATTTTCTCACACTCATCACCAAACCCAAACATCTGTATCACCATTTCAACACCAGGCTCACCATAAGTGGGGACATCCACCCCAACCCAGGCCCAAATCCATCCTGTCCAACACAAATTTCTCCAACCCAATTATCAGTGCATAATACCTCCACTATCTTCATCCCTGGGCAAATCAACAACAGCAGCAAAAGCAACCATATTTTAATGCTAAATATTGATATTAGAAGTATCAAAAATAAAATACCTGAACTCCAGGCCACAATAGCACACTACTCCCCAGACATAGTTGCTTTAACAGAAACCTGGCTAGATAAAAACATAACTAACTCAGAAGTTCTCCCTACCAGCCACAATATCATTAGACAAGACAGACCACTTCGTAAAGGGGGTGGAACTGCCTTGCTGTATAAGTCCAACTTAACTTTACGTCAAATACCAAACTCCTACCCCTCCCCCAATAATTGGGACATACTTATTTCACAACTTCAACTTCACCCTAAAAAGATCATCACCATGATTGTGATCTATATTCCACCTGGTAATACACCTGCTAGCCTTGAAGACTTCCTATTCTGGTGTTCTTCCACATACTCACAAGAAACCCTTATTCTGGGGGATTTCAACCTAGATTGGTTCACCTGTATATCAAAACTACCAAGTAATCTAATACATCTCCATGGCTACCAGCAGCTAGTCCAAATTCCAACGAGATGTGATAAAAAATCTAAAAGGGAATCCATCCTTGACTGGGTCCTAACAACCCCACATTGTACCCCCACCAGGCAGTCTCCTAGATACCTTAAGTGACCACAACATAATATACTTTATACATAGTAGAACAAGCCCATACAAAACCACTAACTATAAATCCACTAGAAACTCTCCTGAGGTCCTCAATGCTCTGCTCTATAATTGTGATTGGATCCCCCTAAAAACAATCCCACTTGACCAGGCTGTAGCATATTTCAACAAAACATTTCTACAGCACCTAGACACTGTCACTCCATTGTGCAAAATCAAGGTTAAAACCTCTAAAAAACTGGCTCAGTAAAGAAACCAAACAAATCCTCAAGTCCAGAGACACTGCCTGGCTTTACTATCAAAAAGCAAAGAAATACAAAGCCTAACTAGGTACCAAGAACTGATGCATCCATTCAAAAAATGCATTAGGCTAGACAAACAAAATCCTACTACATGACATTACAAACTAAATACCAACACAACCCCCCAAAATTTTGGAAAAATGTAAACCAGCTACTGAAATCCACCCAAAAGGCTACCCCCAAACCAACCACCCCGGACATTAAAGTTCCCATTGAAACACAATTCAATTTCCACTTTGTGAACTCAATTCTTTACTTAGTATCACAGGACAGTTCCACACTCACTATCCCCCCCAACACAAATAATACTAATACAAGCTTTGCCCTCAGAACAGTTTCCACCACCTCAATCAAAAGCATGCTCTCCAAACTAAAAACTTTGTCAACAGCAGCCAACCTACTCCCCAGCTATTTTTTGAAACTCACAACAGATGCTATTGCTATCCCAATCTCCACTCTCATAAACAGATCAATTGTTGAAAACTATGTGCCCAAACTCTGGAAAATATCCTATGTTACACCCATACATAAAGGTGGGACCTCCACTGAACTTAATAACTATAGACCCATCGCTATACTGTCCCCCCCTGGCCAAAATCCTAGAAAAATGCATCTATGCTCAGGTGCTAAAATATCTCCTAGACAACAACATCCTGTCACCTACTCAACATGGTTTCAGTCCTGCCCATAGTACCACAATAGCCCTTCTCTGCTTCATAGACACAGTAAACTGTCTCAAAAACGAAGGCCTGCAGGTGTCAACTCTTTTTTTTTTGGATATGTCCAAAGCATTTGACACAGTCTCACACCAAATCCTGATAAACTAAACCAATATCACCTATCAAATTCCACTCTTACCTTGTTCCAAAGCTACTTAACTCACAGGTATCAGGCTGTGAAATGGGAAAATTCTCTCTCTCCTCAGCTGCGCATAACTATAGGAGTCTCACAAGGTTCTATCTTAGGACCACTACTGTTCACAGTCTTCAAAAATGATCTCTATACCTCCACACAGCATGCATCTACCATTCAATATGCAGATGATACTACCTGAATCTGTGCTGCACAAAATATTCCCACCCTTTTGCAAACAACTCAACTAGCATTCTTTGACATTGAGAACTACCTTACCAAAGCCCAACTTATCCTTAATTCAAAGAAAACTCAGCTTATGATTATAACCATTTCTAACAAAAACACTTATGACAGTCAATTCACTATCTACTCCACAAATGCTACTCCAATCACTCCAGTGGCACAGGCTAAGCTATTGGGAATAACCATAGACTGCCACCTAAAATTTGATAGTTATCTCAACTTAACTATTAAAAAAGTGCATGCAAAACTGGGATCACTCTACCATATCAAACCGTTTCTTACCAACAACACAAGATCAGCCATTGCTCGCTCCCAGCTTCTATCCACCCTACGTTATGTATCTCCCATTCTGACTAATCTCAACAAAACTGAACTAAGCAAAATGGAAGCCTGCTATAACAGAATTGCCCGCTTTGCTGCAAATTGCTCCCATAGAACTCATCACTGTACTGCTTTGAGCCAGCTCCACTGGCTTGAACTGCCCAACCTCCTAACCTACAATCAGCTCTGCCTCTGTCACTGTATCTATTACCTCCCCAATAAGTATCCTGCCCTCAAAAACCTAGTACAACATCACTCAGCCAAAAGGCCTCTTAGATCATCAAGCAAACTACTACTAGAAGTCACCAACAGCTACAATTGCTTTGGAGACACACTATATAGTAGTTCAGTGGCTAAAAAATGGAACTCTCTCCCCACTAGCATACAAAACACATTGTCCATAGCCTCCTTTAAAAACCTCATTAGGCAACATCTCAAACAATGTTGGCAGTGCAATGACTGCTCCCCAGGCTAGTGAAAGCAGATAAGGTACACACACTAAGCCTAGAGTACTTGATAGCAGTTTTCACTTTTACTCACAAACATTGGCTAATGTACTGTGTATGTACTGTACCTGTGTACTATGTATGTATTCTACCTATGTTCCAAATTTCAACTGTACACCACAAATCTATTAATTACCTTTATTTTTAAATTAATGTTTTCTTGTTTCTTCTCTCCACTGTAACTGTTAATGTGCTGCATACCACTGTAAAAACATGTCTATTATAATTTGTGTGTATACTGATCATGTCTAAATATCTAAATGTATCTGTAATTATTTTTCTGTGTGGAGCTTTTCTTCCCAGACCACTGCTGAAAAAAGGTCTTTTCAGCTCAGCCAGACACCCCTGGTTAACAAATGTAAAATAAATAAATAATCATGTTGATAATACATCTGTGACAAATAATTAAATTCCGTGACAGTGTGACACTTGTGAGACATCTATGTGTACAGTAAAGGGAGTAAACAACTATCATGCCTTGCTTGGCAGGCATGGAAACAGAACAACAGCAAACTTTCACAGACACTTCAGGCATGCAGCCATACCAAGGTTACACATTTTGTTTTATTTTCTTTTATTATTATTGCACTTCTTGCCTTTATTTTATGCACTATTATCACATTCTTGGTCAATGATGTTAACAGTCTGTTACATCTGAACACACAAATGATTTATTCATAGTAAGGGCTACCTCACCTTTTTTTCACCTGTATCTCATGTAGAGAGAACATCTGTCATCAATACATAATTGATTCAGTAATATTTATTACTACATGGTACTGGATTTGAACCCTGGTATGTGAATGGTAAAATGTACTTAAAACACAGTATTTAATAAACTGAGTCACTGCTGGTTACTGACTGACTATTTGCCTAGAGCTCACTTGGAAACAAAATATGACCTGGTAATAGTACTACAGTTTTATACTAGACTTCAGTGACAGCTGAACACACGTGCATGAGATTCATGCATGACAGAGACACTAGGTAAACTATTCATTACTACATAGAATGCAAGTGTACACAATAAATTGTTATTGGTTGGAAATATCTATGAAGTCTACAAACTGTATCAGATTATTGGGTTGGCTACCTCACCCATATACAGCAGGGACGTCGGGAGGCATACGCACTGTACTGATTTCAGTACAACTTTTTTTAGAAGAGGGGGTAGCTTTTAAAAAAAAATGTACATACGTATTTCTTACTTTTGAAGGAGTGTTGGCTCCTTTAAGGAGAATACCAGCTTGTCGGAAGTGAGCTCACGTCATGTCCGGCTGGCTGCGAGCGGGAAATGGGCAGTAGTGAGCGAACGAGTGGAAGAAGACAAATGGATTATCGCTACGAGCGGAAAATTGGAAGGCAAGCACGAGCAGATTGTGTGTGTGTGTGTGTGTGTGTGTGTGTGTGTGTGTGTGTGTGTGTGTGTGTGTGTGTGTGTGTGTGTGTGTATGTGTGTGTGAGTGAGAGAGAGAGAGAGAGAGAGAGAGAGAAAACATGGAGCTATAGGAAGGAGGGCTTGGATTACCGCTTTTCCAATAGGGTTAATGCAACTGTATTTAGTTTTACTTTTAGCAGTAAGTGTCCTTAAGGCATATTTTTTAGTCATCTACTTTTGGTATGGATTGAAATAACTAATGTAAATGATTCCTGGCTTATTCTTGCACAGTTGCTGTGTGGATATTTTTCTCCCTGGTGAGAAATGGTGATCCCTCCTTTCAGCAATAAAAATACTTTCAGTAGTGGGGTGGAATATTAATTTTAAACAACTGGAAAAAAACTCAGTCAAATGCTTTGGAATGAGGCTGCATGAGAAAGCTCTTTCAGCAATCCACTATCAGCCTTTTCAAATACACAGACATCTAGAAGTATGTGCACTGTACACAGCTGTGTACATTTTGTCAAGAGGAGTGGCATCACAATCATGACTTTACTCTGTGTGTGTGTATGTGTGTGAGAAAATGCCCCCACATAATACACCTGCTGGGTATAGGTGTTCAGGCTCAAACCCTGTACCTTTGCTTCAGAGTAAGAAGGGCCTAAAGTCCCTAACCACCACCATTTCTGAACTGTGTTCAGATTTGCTTTTCTAATGGTTGTGAGCGATGGTGAGAAGTGAGAACTGAGAACTGAAGTTGTATTTCCCCCATTATTGTTTTTGTTGCTTGTCCAGGTTTTTTGTGCTAAGGTGTGAAGTGAGTACTGAATTTGTATCCCCTCATTATTGGCTTTGTTTGTCCAGGTTTTTTGTGCTAAGAGGTTGAGAGCTATCTAAATGTTAGCCATTAAGTTTGTCTTCCTATGTTTCAAACTGCTGATTTAGCATAGTGGTATGTTGCACTGACTGTAGTGCATATGGTTCTGGGTTTAAGACATGCATGGTGATAACATAGCATTTTATTCTAGCAGCTTTCCAAAATTATACAAGCAATGTTTAAAATGTGTCCCTGGTTTTTGGGCTTTTGTCCCCCCCCCCCCAATAAATGTTGTTTTTTTCCAGATTTCTTGTGCTGCAAAGTTAAGAGATACAGCCGAGTGTCGACATTTTACAAGGAGCTGAGAGCTGCAGGGGAACTAAAGTTTAGTGCTGTTTATGGTGAGTCTGTTTGTACTGTTAATAGCACAACAGGTAGTGTTCTTGCTTTTGATGCAGAAGGCTGTGGGTTCTTCTCCCACAGTAGGTAGATGCATTGCTGATACTGTACTGTGTTGTAAAGGGGGGTGGATGCTGTAGTCCGTTTTGGCGAAGATATCTAGTAGTAACTATGAACCTGTTATCAGTTTGCCACCCATTCCTTATTGCAATATTACTAGTGTATCATTGTTTTTAATACAAAATAGGCAATTTATTCCTCAAGGGCAGCAGGCACTTTATTTGTAGATGAAACCATGAAATATAAAGTTGTTTGCTAGCAGCAGCCTCTTCATTAGTTACAGATTTCTTTAATGTGGAATTATGTAGCTGGCTTTTACTAGTTCAGAGATTGTGCATATTTACTGATACTGGTGGACTGCAGAAGTTTGAGTAGACTTTTATGATGGAAATGTTATGAATTGGGCTGTTTTGTCATTATTGGTGCATGAATTTTGTTTCATTGTTTACTGGAAAAATGTTCAAAACAATAAATTTAAAATGCTCTCTAACAACTATACTGTATTGTACAAGGAATATAATTTAATACAAACAGGAAGGTGTATCAAAGAGCACATATATGTTTCATGTGCAAAGGGCCTATGATTTGAAAACAGCCCAAAGTTAATCTTTATCTGCCACTGGCAAAATGTATTTTCTTTGAATGTGGGTTTCAATGCTGTTTCAAGGGCAGAGAAGTTTTAATGCTAAGTCTAGTTTCATTGTGAGACTGCATTGCTTTGTTTAGCAGATATTTATTGGTGTTCATGCTGTAAAATGCAAAATAAAACTTTTCTGGCAAATCATTTAGGAATGAAGTCACTAAATAATGACCGACGTTAAGTTTCAGACGTCATAATCTTCAGAAAACTGCATGCTAAAGCAAAACCTGATATTCTATCAACTGTCTTAAGTTTATACAAGATCAATTTTTAGTACTGTTTGTATGTTCCCCCAATATATTTGGCCTTGTCCAGATTTCCTGCATTAAGAGGTTGAGAGGTATGTGCAAATAAATCGCTTTATAGAATTAGGAATATCCAAACCTCTCAACTGTCCCCAATTTTGGCTCAAAATGTTGCTCTCCCCCTAATAATCTCTCCGCAAAATAGCAATTTTGGAAGAAAACGTGGAGGGTTTACTTTTATAAATAACTGTAATGATCAGAGTTATACATTACTTTTATTTCAGAAATGCATGTAGATTCTCTAATTTTGTCAGCTGCAAGTTAACTGTGCTCATATTAAAATGGTGTCTCTACTTTGACAGGTTCCCAGCTGTATTGTCTGGCAATTTTATATTTTTGCATCACATTTTTGGTCCGTTTTTCATAAAATTGTGGTTTTCTGGCAAATTAGTGGCAAATTGTTAAAGACTGAAGTTAGAAAATAATGGCAGACATTTGAGTTTCAGATTTCATACCTTTCAGAAAATCCATACTAATGCAAGACCTACTATTCTATTATCTTTCTAAGTTTATAAGAGCAATATTTAAAAAATGTCCTTATTTTTGGGCCTTTGCCTCAGTTTTATTTATAAGTTTGTTGCTCTAAGAGGTTGAGAGGTATTTGTGTGTGTGTGTGTGTGTGTGTGTGTGTGTGTGTGTGTGTGTGTGTGTGTGTGTGTGTGTGTGTGTGTGGTGGGTAGGTAGCATACCTCTCAACTGTCCAAATTTTGCAGAATGTCCAGATTTTTGCCCCATATTTTTTGTCTGTTCCTCATAAATTTTGTGATTTTCTAGAAAATCATTGAAGGCTGAAGTTGCTAAATAATGACAGACATTTGAGTTTCAGACTTCATGTCTTTTAGAAAAATTCATACTAGCACAAATCATACAAGCCCACAAAAGGGTGGTGCAGTAGTGCAGTGTCGCCTCACATCAAGAGGTTCTCCAGTTCGATTCTCAGCTGGGGTGTCTTCTGTGTGGAGTTTGCATGTTCTCCCTGCGTCTGCATGGGTTTCCTCCCACATTTTAAAGACATGCTTCTGGAGCATTTCTCCCTGGGCCTCTGCTGAAAACAGGATCTGTGGAACCTAGTTGGACTTTCCCGGTCAACAAATGTTAAATAAATAAATAAAATCCTGTTATTCTAGCAACTTTCTCATACTAGCACAAATCCTGTTATTCTAGTAACTTTCTAAGCTCACAAGAGCATTATTTAATATCTGTCCCTGGTTATTTTAGGCTTTGTCCATATTTCTTGCACTAAGAGGTAGGTAGGGGTGTGTGTGTGAATGAAACACCCTAGTTAGGAGTAGCAGGTGGTTAGTAATTTACTCAAGCTCAAAACCTGTACCTTACTTACAGAAAACAAAAGCATGAATCCTCTACCCCAACTACCATGCTGTATTTTTCAAAGAACTGACTTTCAGGTTCATTTTCAATTCAAGGAACCAAGTTTGAGTGAATTTATATTATATTACTGAAGAGGCATTACTGCAAATGTCTATTCATCAACACTAAAAGAGCGAACTGTGAATTACAAGAATGGCTGTAGCTTGGCTGGGGAGGGGGGTAGCAGTTTGAGAGCTGTGAGTACAGATTTGAACAGCCTAGCTATACCCCTGATATACAGTTGCAGAGAGTATATTTGCAGTCTACAGTGTTTGCACTTTTATACTTGCCTGCAACACTGTACCTTGGAGCCTGAATGTATATAGCTGAAATGCAATGGTTAACACAAGACAATCCTGATATACACAATATACCTTGGGTGTTATTGCTATTGTTTCAAATATTATTGCAGGACAGGTGTCTTAATTAATTTCTTGTAATATAGCTCTGAATCTACAGATATTGTATCACACTCTTAATTAGCTATACATTGAGTCAGGTAGTGGTATTAATTTGTGTTTTTATTTCAGAGCAGTTGTCATAATCAAGTCCATGCAAAACAACGCTAATTGCACACATATTGCACAACAGAGCTTTATTAAGGGTACCTTCATGCAGTTACTGGCATAGTTTCAAGTTTTATTGCACAACAGTTGTAATGCAGGTGTTGCAATACAGCTGTAATTCCACAATTATTGCAGTAGAAACTGTATTTCATTTACTTTACCAGGTTTAATGCTTTAGACTTCCGTGCTTATTACAGTATAGTTGGCAGTAGTCATTTGTTGCAGTACAGGTCTATGCCCACATTCATTGCAATACAATAATATTTACTGTATATAGCTATTGATTGCTAATGCTTTACTCTTTCTTGCTTATTTCACTATAGATTGCAAATCAATCTGTACTCACTGCACTCACAGTGCAACCTGGCCAAGTGCCCCACATGCGCCTATAGGTTGCAAGCTCTCTCCTTTGCAGCTGTAGGGAGAGAAGCACACCATTATGTATACCTGTATATCAAACATTCAGCTTAGGCATTGGCATAACAATGGTAACAGTACTTACAAAGTTGTGGGGCATTCCCCACCCAAGCTTCCCCAACCCAGGTGTCCAGAAGATTCCCCCTTCTGATGCTTCAGGTCATCATAGTGGTGATGGACCTGCTCACCTGTGCAGGGGATACCTATAGCAATGGTGAGATTGCGTGCCAGCCAGTCCCAGCCTCCACCTTGCACTCCAAGCCCTGGAACTGTCCCTGCAGCAGCCAGTCATCATGGTCTTTCACAAGGACTGCAACTATGATCCTGGACTCCAGAATGCCCAACTGCTGCTGCTTGAAGCTCACACCCACTCCAATACCAGCCATAGTTACTGTACAGGTCAAACTCCAACTACTTATGCTGTATTCCCACCTATTCTGCTTAATATAGCCTGTTTTCCCTCTCTTTAATGTCATTGGGCAATATTTGGAAATGTGGCACATCACTTAGCAGCATGCAAACCAGTGCAGTTCAGTTAAGCAGTGCTTAAACTGGCAATGCTTAGCAATGCTTAGCAGTGCGCAAATGAGCTAAACCCAGCCAAGTGGTGCCAAGCACTGCCAAGCAGTGCCTGAACACAGAATGTTTAAGCAGCACTTAGCGGGGCTTAGCTGAGCACAGCGGATCATGATTTAAAAATAATTGCTATAATCTATATTTAGAAAAGAATTGCTTAATTTCCCTTCCATGTATTCAAACCCCACACCTACTACGCACCAACTACACATAAGGCCACAACTCTAACCATTTAGCTACATAGATATGTGGAATGCTGCTATACTTTTTCATATACCTCTGAGATAACTTTAAGCACTGCTAAGCACCGTGCCACTCAGAACAAACCTGCTAAGCTATGCTTAAACTTGACCTTTGAATCAATAACTAAATGCATCCATTTTCTATTTTTAGATGTCTGGCACATATCAACTGCTGCGTGCCGCACAGCACAAACTTAAAAAAAAACATTATGAAAAAATACACACATGAAACAAACTAGCAAAAATAGAAAACTGTATAATAAACCAATGCTGGAAACACTCCAAACCAATGGGCTTTCTTGTGGTTAAAAAATCACTAAAACCGTTCGGTCCAGGAAACCATAGACTTTTATTAAGCACAACATGCAGGCTTTTCATCAGTATCACACCAACTTCTTCAGAATCGAAAATAACGACACATAATACCAACTGCTATAAATACAAATTTTTGAAAAAATCATGAGGTCTCTAAATACTGCGAGATTACAGTGACAACCCACCTACAAAATACTAAGTAAAATAATTAAAATGATTAAAAAACTGTTTTACAAATTGGCTGCATCTGACATCTGATAAAGGAGAAATCCCTTCATATTGAAAACAAACCTCGCAATATGCAAGTATTTTGATAAAAAAGACAATAAAAACAATAAGAATTACAAAATCTGCAACATTGTGTTCCTTGTAAATATACTGCTGCTATAAACAAAAAATCAAGTCTTAAAATCACATCGGCTGAAAGCCTATCAGCACGAAGTGAGCTCAAAAGATGATCACAAGACATGGCATTTTTTGCCTACTTTATATAGACTGTCTCAACACAGTACATATTTTAAATTAAACAGTTGGAAAGCATGTAAAGGTGCATGTTACATAGTATCCCCCAACAATGTAAAAGAACAGAAAAAGTGATACAAAGTACTCAACATTGTACCCCAGTACTGTAACACTAACATCACATTGGTCTATGCATGTTAAAGCCGCTAGGAATAAAAAAAGCTAGATTAACCTAGAATTTATTTGAAGTGGCCACAGACAATATCATTAATATTAACCCTATAGGCTATGCTAACTGGAATGTTCTATAAATTAACAAAAACATAAAAAAAATATTAGACTTTCGTCCGATGAAAAAAGAACCAAAATGGCCCTAGATATAATAAATTCAACCTCAGAAATGACACTTATCTGGACTTTGAATAACTATGCTGACTAATATTCCCGTACATTACATATTTAACAAGGACAAGCGCATAATACTTGTGCATAATAACCCACTGATGTGGTTCTGACAAACTAGAAATAAACCCATTGGACAAACTATGTATTGACATAATAAAATAGATAAACCATCTATACAATTAATTACTTATGACAAACTCTGAAGCTACTGTTCTCCCAATTGTACCTCGAGTTGGTACACTAAAGGGGAATGCATGGAAACTGTCCCCAATCTACCTTACATCTCCTAAAAGAAAACATTTTTACTAACATGAACATATTAGGTAAATAAAAAATAAATAAACCAAATGAACTAACAAATGTCTAATGAACAAATTGACTAAAAACTAATATAAAATTCTGTGATAATTTATCTATTTAACCTCTTCAATTTTAGTAGGCAGTTTATGGATGACATGTCATTGATACCAGGAGCATGACAGGCATCTAACCTGAGTTGCCAAGACAACTCTCTACTCTCCAGTAGTAGAGATGTAGGCCCTCCCCTCCCATCAGATTTAACTTGGTCTATGACTAGAAACAGGAAGTCATGGTTGGGATTTTCCACTATATGCTTGGCTAGGGCATTCTCCAACTTGCCCTTCCTTATAGCGTATAGATGTTCATAAATGCATTCATGTAATCTTCTGTCGGTCTTACCGACATAGAAAGCAGGACAACATGAACACTTGGCTAAGTACACTACGGATGTACTAGTACAATTATACCTACCCACTATATTAAATACGGAGTCCCTTATTGTATATTTTGACCCCGTCCTTATATGGCTACAGTAACGGCACATATTGCACTTGTACATACCATCCCTAGTACTGGGTACCTTTGATTTTTTCTTCAATATGCTTTTAAGATTGTGGACCCTCTTAAACACAATTCTTGGTGATTCTACCAATTGTTTACAAATAGAATCATCCTGTGTTATCAGGTTCCAATTTTTCAAAATAATTGAAAATATCTCTTTGGCATCCATGCTGTAAGTTAATATAAAACTATTGGACATCGAGATGACTACATCTGTTTTCGCTACAAAATATGCAATAAGGGATTCCGTATTCAATATAGTGGGTAGGTATAATTGTACTAGTACATCAGTAGTGTACCTAGCCCAGTGTTCATGTTGTCCTGCTTTTTATGTCGGTAAGACCGACAGAAGATTACATGAACGCATTTATGAACATCTATATGCTATAAGGAAGGACAAGTTGGAGAATGCCCTAGCCAAGCATATAGTGGAGAATCCCAGCCATGGCTTCCTGTTTCTAGTCATATACCAAGTTAAATCTGATGGGAGGGGAGGGCCAACATCTCTCCTACTGGAGAGTAGAGAGTTGTCTTAGCAACTCAGGTTAGATGCTTGTCATGCTCCTGGAATCAATGGCATGTTATCCATAAACTGCCTACTAAAATTGAAGAGGTTAAATAAATAAATTATCACAGAATTTTATATTAGTTTTTAGTCAATTTGTTCATTAGACATTTGTTAGTTCATTTGGTTTATTTGTTTTTTTATTTACCTAATATGTTCACGTTAGTAAAAAAATTTTTTTTAGGAGATGTAGGGTAGATTGGGGACAGTTTCCATGCATTCCCCTTTAGTGTACCAACTCGAGGTACAATTGGGAGAACAGTAGCTTCAGAGTTTGTCATAAGTAATTGATTGTATAGATGGTTTATCTATCTTATTATGTCAATACATAGTTTGTCCAATGGGTTTATTTCTAGTTTGTCAGAACCACATCAGTGGGTTATTATGCACAAGTATTATGCGCTTGTCCTTGTTAAATATGTAATGTACGGGAATATTAGTCAGCATAGTTATTCAAGGTCCAGATAAGTGTCATTTCCGAGGTTGCATTTATTATATCTAGGGTCGTTTTGTTTTTTTTTTCATCAGACGGAAAGTCTAATATTTTTTTTATGTCTTTGTTAATTTATAGAACATTCCAGTTAGTATAGCCTATAGGGTTAATTTTAATGATATTGTTTGTGGCCACTTCGAATAAATTCTAGGTTAATCTAGCTTTTTTATTCATAGTGGCTTTAACATGCATAGACCAATGTGATGTTAGTGTTACAGTACTGGGGTACAATGTCAAGTACTTTGTATCACTTTTTCTGTTCTTTTACATTGTTGGGGGATACTATGTAACATGCACCTTTAGATGCTTTCAAACTGTTTAATTTAAAATATGTACTGTGTTGAGACAGTCTATATAAAGTAGGCAAAAAATGCCATGTCTTGTGATCATCTTTTGAGCTCACTTCGTGCTGTTCGGCTTTCAGCCGATGTGATTTTAAGACTAGATTTTTTGTTTATAGCAGCAGTATATTTACAAGGGACACAATATTGCAGATTTTGTAATTCTTATTGTTTTTATTGTCTTTTTTATCAAAATACTTGCATATTTCGAGGTTTGTTTTCAATATGAAGGGATTTCTCCTTTATCAGATGCCAGATGCAGCCAATCTGTAAAACAGTTTTTTAATCATTTTAATTATTTTACTTAGTATTTTGTAGGTGGGTTGTCATTGTAATCTCGCAGTATTTAGAGACCACTTGATTTTTTCAAAAATTTGTATTTATAGCAGTTGGTATTATGTGTCGTTATTTTCGATTCTGAAGAAGTTGGTGTGATGCTGACGAAAAGCCTACGTGTTGTGCTTAATAAAAGTCTATGGTTTCCTGGACCAAATGGTTTTAGCGATTTTTTAACCACAAGAAAGCCTGTTGGTTCGGAGCATTTCCAGCTTTGGTTTATTATGAAAAAATACATTGATATAATGCACTTGGACAGTGCAAGGGGTGTGTTATTCATCTGCAGACACAGTTAGTAACACACTCCATACACTGATTCAATAATTGTGTTCCACTGGTGTCCCTCAGCAATGAGTCATCATTAATATGCATGGTGTGCTCCCAAGGGGGGAGCTGTAGACATGGTCAAGATACCTTCCATGTAGCTCTACACTATGCCATCACAGATTTTATTAATTCTGGGCGAATGTGTTTTTTACATTCATTCATAAAAATGATGCTACATCAACAGAAGTAAAGAGATTTTAAAATGTGCGATGTATCATTTTTATAAATGAGTGTGAGAAACACATTGTGTTATACTGTCATATATAGAGTTGACTGTCACATTGTATTTTAGTGGTGCTTATACTATTTTAATTTCATATTTTTATTTACACCTAAGCCGTGTTTGTTACCTTGACATCTCTTCTTGGATATATATTTTGGAAAACTGTGTTTAGGTTTGGATAGTTGGCAAGCTATCACTATTGATTTAGTTTTAGATGAAGGTATTAATGGTAAATTCTTCAGTTTCTTCAGCTTCACCCTAGGTAGAGTTTGTATGATACCTAATTTAAATGTCGGAACTGCAGATAAAATGTTGTCAGGATTTTTGGCTTTAGAAAGTGAGAATATTTATGAGACTGAAATATAAGTTGAATATTTGTGAGATTCAAAATATAAGATTTTAATAAACTATATTTTGACATTGGACAGGCTAGATCGGTGCTTAAATATTTATGACCCTTTGTATGTATAATTCTTCTGTACATTTTTAATGGGTTAACTCACATGGTGGACTAGACCAATGTTATATGGAGTCCGTTGTTCAATATTTAATATTTATGAGTATTTCTATGCAGTTATGCATCTGATCTAGATGTAGTAGCGAGTGAATTACTTATGATCAACTTGTGCAGAATCAATGTAAGATTCTAATATATGAATATATGTTCTTCAACAACAGATATATTTATATATATATATATATATATATATATATATATATATATATATATATATATATGTGTGTGTGTGTGTGTGTGCGTGTGTGTGTGTGTGTGTGTGTGTGTGTGTGTGTGTGTGTGTGTGTGTGTGTGTGTGTGTGTGTGTGTGTGTGTAGATACACACACACACACACATATATATGTATATATATATATATATATATATATATATATATGTATGTGTGTGTGTGTGTGTGTGTGTGTGTGTGTATACTTAAAGAGATTGCAGGGAATGTTGCAGACATGATCTGCATCATTTTTGTATACATCTTGTCTAGTTTGTATTATGTAATTAACAGTGGAAACTTTCTATTAGTCAGATGTCTGAGATTTAAACTTGACTTGTTAATTATGTTTTATTAGGTCTGAGAAAGGGGGAGAAACCTGTGAAAGTGCTTACCTTGTGATTTTTTATTATATTAAAACAGAGTTTGTTTTATACAGCCGAATTGGTCGTGTTTGTTGTTTTCTGTTTATACTTCATTCATCTTCAACTGAACAGTGTTTTACCCAGCAGCTCTTCTCTCTTTTATTGTTTATTTTGCTGTTGCTGCTACATGGCTGAAGTATCTGACCTGGAATTGGACTGCAATCCTAATGGCAACGCAGACTGTAGAGTTAACAATTTTTAGAGGGTACTATTGTAGATACGATCTCTCTTCTATGTTCTTTGAATGAAAATGTTATGCCTATATAATCTACATGTGATGCTGCTACATTTGAATAATTTCATTTACAACTGAAGGACCTTGAAAACAAACTTTTCAGGTACAAGCATTTACAATGGCAACACCTTCACTTGGAAGCTCTGTTACACCACAGGTTGTCCCATAAGGATTACGCATCTTAAAGATGCCTACATATGGAGAGACATTTCCCTATTTAGTTAAAGGCTGGCAGTGCTAAGTTTTGACTAAATGAAACTATTAATTAACTATTAATTGACTGTTTTCAACCTTCCAAAATGCTGTTGTGTAAGAAGATCAAATGTTTACAAAATGAGATCTCAAACAGCTTTACAGCAGAAGTTTATAAAGTAGGCCTCAGTGATGTATATGAGAATGTAGCCAACTATGAGAGAAGACTACAAGCCATTAAGTTTAAGAAGCTACAACTTGATATGGTTGACATTAGGAAAGGAAATGTTTTTTCATGGCCTTGTGACATACTTTTGAATCGGAACCCTGTTCCTTCTGAACAAACCACTGGAACCTCACATAGAAATTACACTGTTGAAACATCTAGGATCCTACCAGTAAATGACAAGGTGAATCAGGATGTACTGAATACAGCACAACCATCAACTTCCATGAATGCAGCCTCTTCTTTTTCCCTCACCCAACCCATTCCTATAGAAAGAGAGTCCAGAAAGCAGTGTTCTGAGTTGAGTGAGGAGAGGGCATGTAAGGCAAATGGATCAAATGACTTTTATAACCACACGCAACAAAAATCAGAATATTTTATAACTAATTTAATAACTAACAGAATAACTAATTTTTAATATTTCTTCATTTGATTTAACCACAGAACAAATATCTATCCTCAGCAAAGGTTTATCTTTTATTCCAGTTAAACAATCTGATCTTACAGATATAATTGTCAATCTGAGAATGTTTGTTTTTTCTAAGTCTTTAGATTTGCAAGTCATATTGATATTCTTTCATTTTAATTTAGTTTTTCTATTTTTAGCACATGAATTTGAATTCCTTCTCATTGAATGGAAACGTTCCATAGAAACATGCATTTAGGTTCTTGCTAGTTTTGATACTTCCCAGGATTCAATAAAATCCATGTACGGTCCGTGTAGAGCCTACATGGACTGTATCCATGAACACAGCCAGGGTTTCTCACTGGCAGTGCACCATACATATTAATTGTGATGAACTCCAGATGGAGATCACAGTAACATGGATACTGAATTTATGCAAGCAGCAGTGTAGAGGCTGTCCCATACTTGTGAACTGCCCAGAAAATATCTGGAGAGATGGCAAGCATAGGCCAGTATTTTATTTATTTATTTATTTATTTATTTACATATGTGTTTGCATGGTGTGGCTCAGTGCTTATCAATGCCAAGTGGCACTTATACATATGCACCTGACATCTGGTATATATCTAAAAATAGAAACCATACGTAATCAATTGTAGTTTTTTTTTGTCTCTCCCTGTTTGCATGGAGTGGAGCAGCGTAGTGCTTAGCAATGCTGTCAGACATTTAAAAACAGAAACTGGATGTTTTATTGTTGTAGTTATATTGTGCTTAGCAACGTGCAAATCCAAGCAGCATTGCTGCGCAACACTAACAGGCATCTTAATAGTATATGTGAAGATATACTGCTTCACTCTACTATTCAAGTTGCTAGATAGATTGATTCATGACCTCCAGTGCAGTTGTTCCTGGGTTCAATTCCTGACCAGTCATATGTTTTACATTTATTGGTGTGAAAATGTATCACGTGACTAACATATCAGTTTAATTTAAAATGAAAAAATTGCTACATTTAGAAAAGCTGAGTGGTGCTAAGCACTGCTTAAACATGTTCAATATTCTACAATGTTTGCACATTGTTAAGCTATGCCTAAACATGGTTTGTGTGAGTTTGCATGCTGCTCACCTTCACTGACCTGGTTTGTGAGACTTTGCACTAAGCTAAGCGATGCAGCACTTTTTTGAAAGTTACAGTTTGACAAGTAAGGGTGAGTATGGAGCCAATATAAAGGCCAATAGGTGGGAATTTCACACTATTCATTTGAGTCTTCACTTGGCTGTTGATATGCCTGGTGTTGTTGGAGAGGGAGTGCTCTTTTGGGTGCTGAGGTAGGGTACGCAGGAGTCCAAAGTGTTTGTTGGACTCCTGGTGCAGAACTATGGACCATGGCTGCTGCAAGGCAATCAACAGGTCTCAGAGTCTAAGTCTGAGGCCTGGGATCAGTTAGCTAGGGAACTTACCAGTGTTACTGGTATCCCCCACACTGGTGAGCAGTGTCATCACCACTACAATGACCTGTAGTGGAGGAAGAGAGGAACCTTGCAGACACAGGTCCAAGAAGCTCAGGCTGGGCAGACCCCATAGATATGTAGGTATGTTTGCCAGTACTTTAGAAATACACAAGCTGAATTTATGCAAAACTGGTATGCATAATGGTTTGCTTCTTTTTCAACAGCTGCAGATGAGAAGGCTCACAATGTCCAGTTGTTGCCTGGCCAGGATGAGGCAAGAGCGTGGTAAGTAGGGAAACATCACATTAATAACCTAATCCATAATGTAATCTTATAATAAATTAAAACAAATCCTCCTCTCCCTATGAACAAAATAATACAAAGCACCACACTGAAGGTAACAAGAACCAAACACTAGTCACTGAGTATTTTAAGCACTTTTGTCCTTTATTTTAAGAACTTCATCAGAAAATGGTTTTCTGATGAAGTTCTTAAAATAAAGGATGAAAGCACTTAAAATACTCGGAGTCCAGTGTTTGGTTCTTGTTACCTACAGTGTGGTGTTTCATATTACTTATAATAAATTAGTTACAGAGTTTGCAGTCTTAACAGTCAGGTGTGACATACCTGGGACATGTAACATGTTAAGTAATGTGTCACTGCCTACCTGAAATGGTAAAGCAAGTTAAATCAGGTAAACATGCAGTACTGTGTAGTATAACTTACAAACTTCAGTTAATATTCTGGTCTACCAATATTAAGAGTCACTGTTCTGGTCTGCTCATTGAATGAAATATACTGTAGGTTGCGGTCAATTAATGGATAGGGTATATGGGATATTTATTAGACATCGTACACAGCTATCCATGGTCTACATGCCAGACTTGAAACAACATTAAACAATAAAATGTAAAGGGGGATGGTGCTTTGATATGTAATATTTTCAAATAAAAAGTGTCCACTATTTCTGTATTTACTGCATGTCTGTTCTAATCTGACACCAGTCAACTGTGTAATGTAAATGAATAAATAATGCAAGAAAAACTGTCTAAAATAAATGTAGTGCATTACCCAGAGTAAGGTTCAAGCCTGCGTTCTGCTTATTTTTTCTGACATAATGCTGTATATTCCAACCGAGACAATGAACATGGTATATGGGTAAGGTTACTGAAGTCCTGGACAGCTTTCCATGTGTTTAAATGGCAGATTTTAGGGAATATTTTCAATACAGTTCAAATCAGGAGTGTGCTTTGATAAGTAATCTTTTCAAAGAGGTGTTCATTATGCTTGTGTTCACTGCATTTGTGTTCTAATCTGACACCGGTCAACTGTTAAATGTTAATGAATAAAGAATGTAGCCACAAATGCTTGAAATGAATATAGTGTAACAGCCAGGGTAAGATTCAAGCCTGTATTCTGCTCATTCTGGCTAAATGAATACTGTATATTCTATCCAGGCAATGAACACGGTATATGGGCAAGGTAACTGAAGTCCTGGGCTGCTATCCTTGTGACTAAATGCCAGCTTTAAAGGAACATTATCAATAAAGTCTAAAACAGGATTGTGGTTTGATAACTAATCTTTTCAAGTAAGTTTTCAATGTTCCTGTATGCACTGCATGTGTGTTCTATACAGGCACCAGTCAACTGTTACATATTAACTAAGAAATAATGCATAATCAGATTCCAGATATGCGTGTATTGCAGTACCCAGAGTAAGCGCCAAGTCCCAGTTCAGATAATTTCCCTGAAATATGCTCTACATAGTACTCGGTAAATGAGCAGGATATATGGTTAGGTCAACAGATGACCTACACAGCCATACATGTGTGTAACTGCCAGATTTCATGTGACCTTAATCATTAGAGTGTAAAAGAAGATGTTGCTTTGATAACTACTGTATTCAACTAAAGCGCAACTTTAAACTGCAACAGCTGGTTTTAGTGATGTTCTGATGAAGCCCGTATCACAGCGGGTGAAAGCGCTTAACAATGTTTGCTATTAAACCAAAGTTTTTTTTTAAATCAAATGAGTGGTTAATGTACATTTATACTAAAGTAGTACAGTTCTATTATCAGTTATTTGTGCTGTACAGGTGATACTTGGCATCTCAAGAGCCCGTGGATATAGCGTTCTTTATTTTTGGGTTTGTAGTTGAGAGTTATACGGAACGCTTTGTGTTTTTGGTTCCAGAATTCATGATATTGAAATAAAGTGCACATAATTCCAGTTGTCGCTGATTTTGGGTTCTAATCTCATGGCAGCTAGCTGACAAATAACCAGCTGTCTGGTGTACTTAGTGTACATGAGTATACCTCTCAAATGTCATGCTTTTGAAGAATGTAATGACTGGTGTCCCATATGACTGGTCCTTGATTAGCAGATACATGGCATTACTTTGAATGTAGTTTATTGGCAAATCCTTTTACAGAACACCTTGGTAGCAATGACTGAACACACTATGTAAAACAGTTCTTTGTAGCTGTGCCTGTGTAACGGCATTTGTTAGTGCTTGGCCCATGCTGTTCCATGATAACAGGTTGAGAGGTATGTACATGCAAAATTATCTATACAAGAATTGCAGTCACTTTACTCACAACTTAAATTGCATATCTGTAGAAGTATGTATTAACAGTCTGTGTAGTAATATTACTGCAGAGTTACTAATGATATGTTTTTCTCTCCCTCCCCACTCCTTATGTTCTTTAATTTATTAATGTTATTTATTATTATGACTTGATATTGATATATTATTTTTAACTAACTGTTATGTCGGCCTTATGTATTTTTTCATACTGGTTTGCTGTTAACATACTTTCTTTAATGTTATTTATTGTTGTGATCCTCATGATATTTCTTTAGATGTCATTTGATTAATCAATATTATCTTCCATTATGTTAATACTAACATTTGTTTGGTTATTTCTTTTGTTACCTTATGTTTATAATTAATTTACTACAGTGTGACAAGGTAACCTGGTTCCTGGTGATCCACCTACCTTGGCTCCCTGGCCGTGGCACCATGGCCCAGCACATCTGGACCATAAAAACACGAACCGACGAGCAGGACCACAATCAGAGACAGCTTGAAAAATATATGAAATGGTTTTATTAAATCCAAATAAAACGTTAGCGCTTTCGGCCGAAGCAATCTCCAGCCTTCATCAGACAAACAGCGGAATGTTTGATGTCAAGACCTTATATATTGTTAAACAAATAATAATGCCAATCAGAAAAAAGTGCATTCCTTGGTTAGGTGTTACCACAGTAACCTTAAAACAATATTACATATAGGTAGCATGAAACATTAGTTGATATTATTTAAATCAAGTACTAAAAACAGTGATGAAACTTAAAACTTACTTAGTTTCACATGTTAAAAAAATAAACTGTGTTAAAAATACACATCAATTACTGTTTGTTAATAAACAGATTAAATACAGAGTGTTAAAACACATGTTAAAAAATAATAATAAACTGTGTTAAAAATACACAGTGTTAAATCTGAACCATAGCCTGGTGGTGCCCCCTCTGCTGCACCTGTACTACCTGTGGCATCGGGTTGTTTTGCCCCACAGGCTGGAACTGGAACCCCTTCTGGGAGTGGATGTGGTGATTTTGTCACCCATGAGGGACTGCCAGGTATGGTTCATGTATTGCTGTGCCAAACTGTTGGTGCACACCTATGCCAGATGGAAAGCATACTGTCCATCCTGGTGGGTGACCTCGCCCTGGACATCAGTGTCCACCACTGCCACCATAGGAGCAGTGAAGGAGAAGTGCTGACAGTCCCATGGGTGAGGACTTGATTGGCACTGCTACCGTGTGTGACACTTATGGGACTTGGATTCCACAACTCCCTCCCCATCCAAGGTGTTCACCCCCTCTTGTGTCACACAACAACCCTGTCTGCTGTCTTTTCTGTCTTGTCTGTCTGCAAAAGCTTCCTCGCCTTCCCAACTTGCCTCCCCACATGTACCTACGTCCCTTCCCCAACATTCCACTCGCACCAAAAAAAAAATGGACACCTGTCCCTCCAAAAAATTTCATTCAATACATAGCTCTATTTTGCACATATCCACTGGGCACAATTTGGTCCAGTTGTCTTGACAATGGACTTATGTTGCCATCACTCCTCTCTGGGGGTGACACTTCAAACTCAGCTAAAAATTCTGTCAAAGTGCACAGTTGTTGCTGTTCAAGAAATAGATAGCTATGTCCTGCACCCGTCCTGCACATCCCTACCTGTCTTTCACTATGTTCACCCTCTTGCTTGTACCCTATTTCATCTCTGTCCTATGTCCCCATTTTTCTTTTCTTTAAAGATTTTTTTGTGCGATGGTGCAAGCCCCTTCACTTAACTATGCTAAACAGCACCACAGTGATATATACTTTTGAAACAATATTAATCGCATTCAAAAAGTACATATGCACCCTATTTTGAACCCAGGACCATTGCTTCTGCAGAGCAGTGGACCAACCTGCCAAACCACACAGCTGCTAAGTAACGCAGGTGTTTTAATCAAAACAGAGTTCCCATCATTACACGTGTGAAGATCAGCTAAGAGATTAATAGAAAAATAGTTCTGTGATTGACGCTCTAGTAGAGAAATGCATCACTATAAAGCCACACACATAAGCTTAGACATAAGTGAGGTGTCTAATACCAGGTAACCCTGCAATTATATGTACAATGTGTAAGAATACACTCACTAAAACATTAATGGAAAATAGGATTTTAACTGGATTCTGGTATACAAATACAGCTTTCTAAAGCTATGCACATAATACCAGATGTAAGTGCAGTATTTAACAGAAGATAACTGTGCAATGATAACTATAACATGTAAAAATACACCTGCTAGATCAGTGACTCTGTAGCTCAGTCTGTAAAATGCTTTGAGTATATTGCTATTTTTTATTTGTTTATTTTTTTTTTGGTACACAAGGTCCTGGCTTCAATTACAGCTGCATCTAGCAATGAAAACATGTGTATGTGGACATCAACATTATAAATTGTGATATGTATATCTGTCTCATCACCTATTTATCCATCCAAAACAGTACAGTTGGAATGCCTGCATCTAAATAATAGAGGTCAAAGGCCTACAGATAGGACCACTCTTAACTAGTCCTAGTACAACACTAGAACATGCAGAGAATGTCCGGTCATGCATTACCCTGAATTCCCAGAGGATATCGAAGTGTGCACTGAAATTGTGGCCCAGGAATATCAGACTGCAGCCCACAATGATTTGCTTATGATATTGCAGACAACCACAGCTGCCAAATAACATACATATATGGAGGTTAAGCTAGACACAAGGGTTGCCAGCACACATTTAACAGGAGATTACCTGACTTGGCAGTTATCTAACTGAGTGACATCATGGCTAATGTACCCCCTACCCTTTTCTAGGACACACCAAGCATTTTGCCTTGCATTGTGTTACTGATACCATTGGCTGACATACTTAACTGAAACACATACCTTAATTCCCAGTAGGATTGGTACCCTCAGTCTGGCTCTGCCTATACAATAAGGCTGCCACAGATACCACACTTATTCTTAAAGTTTGTTGTCCTGCAAAGTGTTCACTCTCTCTCTGCCTATGCCTATTGCCTGCAGCATCATCTTCACCTTCAGCCCATAGCACACACATTTGTATATAAAAAGTATCTGCAACAGACATTCTCTCTGCCATGATGTAGTATCTGTACCTCAGTAATTTCCAACCCAACATATGAGAAAGGGATTGTAATCTACATTGAGGCCTTATATCCTGTTCAGTGACTGCATGGGGTTGGCTGATTAAACTACACATCAGCTGGGTCAGCTGCAAAAAGGAAAGCAGCTAGCTAGGGGAACCATTATTATATAAGAGTTACTTCACAGGGTGAATTCATCAACACAACATTTTTATATTTGTACCTTTCAACAGATGAGTATTGTACTCCATCAGGTATGTAACCATTTTGTTTCCAACATGATGCATATGTTTCAATATACTTAGGTGGAATGGAGATTAGATCATTAAGCCTTTCTTAGATCTGTAATGATGACATGCCATTGATCTCCAGATGTGTTACACCTACAGAGGAACTAGAGTACAATAAGGGTAGAATGCTTGTTGTTAATTAGGTACACTGGTCTCTTGGAAATTTTCCTTGATAGCATTTGTAATACTACACTACTATTTGTTTGCCACTGTTGTTTTTATATATTATAAGGGGATTTACACCTTGGGCCACACTTTAATGGACTCCTGTGTTGGGTGTGGGATCATGCATCAGTATCTGTCATGGCATAAACAGGAATAGCTACCTATTGCTACTATCCTAGTTGCATCCACACCCTTGCTATGTTTGCACAGTGTTGAATATGAGATCTATAATCAAGCAGTAATTACTGGCAGCCATCCATTATTTTTGTATATCTACATACTGTACTCCCACATATGTGATCCTGGCATATGTTTCTATTTTGTTGTCTTTCAGGAAATATGTATCCCTGATGCTGGGGCCTTTTTACGTATGCTGAAAATGACATCATCCTGGAGGCCTTGCATCAACACCATCAACTCCTGCTGTCCAGGGTGAGGCCAAACAAGGAAGAGTGGACAGCATTGTGGGCTGACCTGGTTCATGATGTGAATGCCAGAGCAGGACATATGAGCTAGTGTGACACAGTGCCAGGCACTGATATGATCAAAGCCACATACAGAAGAGCAGCAGACTTGGCCAGGGATTGTGGTGCCACTGGTGGAGGGCCTGCGGTGGAACAATCACTGGCAGCCATTGAAGAATTCCTGGCAAACCCATGAACACACAACAGTTCCGAGGCACCCATCACACCATATATCTTGGATGTGGGTCCACTATTCCATGCAAGAGGAGTGTCCAGGTATGCTTAGCTGGGTCAGTACTGAAGTACTGTAGTATTCAATGTGTTAAGGTGTACTTAGTTTTATGTGGGTGGTCAGGTATTTTTTGGGGGGTAGGTTACTTGCAGTTTGATTCACATGCCCCCATTGTGGCCAACATACCAATTAACACAGTAGGTACTGTAAATGTCAAATAGTTGGAAGTATTAGCCTGTTAAAGTGCAACATGTGGTGCTGTTTACATTACCTTTCCCTCAAATTTTAAAAGGACCATCAGGAATTGGACATGGCTGTGCTCCTGCTCCTGGTAAGTACAACACTGTTTTGTTAGAGATGTAGATTTAGTGCAATGTATTTGTTAAAGTGTCATCTCAGGCTTACCAGAGCAACTGATGTACTGTCTGCATATTTGCCAACTGCATAGATATTTTGCAACTGAACACAGTTTAGAGTCATACCTATGCCTTGTAGGTGTGAGATTTGACAGTATTTTCAGGACATTGCAGATTGCCATATGTGTCAACTATGCAGAGTTTTATCGAATGTCAACAGTGTACATCATTGTTCATGAGATTCTTGATTAAAGAGCTTTTATTTACAAGTAACTACTAATGTTTGCTAGAAAATAATGTCCTCATGTCCTAGTATATGAGGCTGGGGGTTAAACAACTCTGTAATACTGACAGCATTGTAGACAGCTTAAGATATATTACAAGATAATACTGCAGAACATTTCCCTTTTTATTACAGGTGACCAAGGAGTTGGTTTCTATCCTCTTCACAACTCTTCTGACTCTGATGATGATGGTGGCCAAAGTGAGCACAGGTGGGAGTTGCACGGGCTGAATCAGCCAAAGAAATGGCAAGGTTCCACACAGGAGGATTGATAGGGGTGCTTGTAGGAGGCCTGTTGTCCTTCCATCACCTGTTGCAGGTGTCTTGTCACATGTCACTCAGCGTATGTTTAGGGCCATCATGAAAGCAGAACACATTCTAAAAGGAACTCCAGATGAATGCTAAGGGTTATTGATGCACGGAATGCAGCACAGTCTGACATCAGTGACTGCCTCCACTGCGTTGCTGATACCCTGGATCGGTTGACTGATGCAGTGGAAAGACGTTGGTGTGAGACAGATCACAGAATATCTGTCTTGGAATGCACATTATCTGTGATGAAACATCTGGTTGGAGTTGGGAGTCAGACTCATGGACGTAGGTCAGCAAATACAGCTGCTGAGAGTCCACATGGCCATACACAATCATGCTCCCATAGTGGCAGTACATCCAGTGCTCCAGATGGGAGTGTGCTGTCCACACCAAGACATGGCAGGCCATGGGCTCATGGTTCTGGGCATTCCTGTGGTGGACATGGTCCCAGCAGACAGCAGTCACCCTCAGGTTGTAGCCCCGTTTCAAACCTTGGGCATGGAGGTGCCAGTGCAACACCTGGTAGAGCCAGTTCATGTATTCAGGGTAGAGCCAGTGAACTGTCAGCTCTACCATGCACGGTTCAAAGCTGTCAAACATACAGGGATTTAGGGCTAGCACTGAGATTCACTGTGTTTATGCAGACACTTATACACCACTGTCACAGTCAGGTCACCTATAGACACACATGGCATATTTCCATGGTCCATCTTGCCTGCTTCCCTTCCTGACTCACACACATGCTTGCCAATGTATTGGGTCAGCCTAGGCCTCTTGCACCCCCACATAACACCCTGTGCAAGTGATAATATCTGTGCCACATCCCTGTCATTCTCATCATCGATGCAGGGAAATGAAACTATGTGTCTGATCCAGAGGGTGACTATTTAATTGCTATGTATTTGTTTCAGCCATTGTTGTCTTTGGCATGTCACTTGTACTGGTCACTGACGGATATTGTATGCTGTCATCTGTAATGAGTAAACCACATTATTTTGTGTACATTACATTAAATGATGTTGTAATGGCTGTATAGTTAAACAATGAAAGGTGTCTCATGAACTGTTTATCTTTCAGTTTCAGGATTGTGATGGACACAACTATAGATACACAGCTACAATAAACCCATAAATGTCAGAACACAGGATGGAATGTCAGCACAGAAGAAAAATGTCTTTAGAAAGGTAAAGCAGTATAGGTGCATGGCTTGGGTTCCTATCAGTTCGTCGAAACTTCAGCAGTTTGAACACCATATGTTCAAACTGTGAAGTTCGAAAACTGATTATCGCGAAGCTGCGGAACACCAAATTCTTTCCCAGGGAAAGGATTCAGTGGGCCATTTCTGTGGCTTTGCTATTTTCAGCACTGGGGTGGAAAGTTATGGGTCAGGTTCAGGTAAGTGTGCGATTGTACGGATGTTAGGGTTAGGGAGCGGGTTAGGTGAGTTAGGGTTAGGACGCGGGTGAGGTGGGTGTGCGATAGTGACAGAATTTAGGGTTAGGGCGGGATAGGTGAGTTAGGGTTAGTGTGCGGGTCAGGTGAGTGTGTGATACTGATGGACATTAGAGTTAGGGTTTGGGTTAAGGTAAGTGGATAGATAGTAGTGTATGTACAGTTTAGTGTAGAGTTAGATGTAGGATTTTAAGTGTATGTGTGTGGATTGCTGCTTTTTTGGTGTGCTTGGGTTGTGTGTGTGTGTTTCTTGGAACAGTTCTAAGCTTTTGATGGTTTTGCACTTCGAGGTTAGAAGTTCAAACATATGGTGTTCGAACTTCTGCCGTTTCATCGAAGTGATATAGACCCCATGGCTCCATAGGTTCATATGAGTATAGCAGGCTAACAGGAACAATGGTTTCTTTCAGCATAGTCATGCATCCCTAATCTCTGACACAGTGTGGTACCCTTGATAAGTGTAAGCAGGGTTTTGGGAGCTGATAAATGTACAAGTTGCAGTGTAGGAGCTGAACCATCGACAGTTTCCCTATGTCCATTGCAGACATTTGTCTTAAACCAGTTATGATTGTCTTGTTCTGCATCCTGTTGTGTAACTTGCACATGTTGTGTCTTACAGTGGAAGTGTGCTTCACATGCATGGGGAGCCTGTTACATATAGGTGTAATGTCTGCATTACATATATCTCTCCAGCATGTCCTGTTTATACCACAGTCAAGGTGTAGCTGTGTACAACACATAATTCCCATGCTAGTCCTTTCTTGTATACGCAGGAGTTACACAGTGAAGTCTGACACCTCCCTGTATGGAAGCCATACGTCTCCCCTACAAAGCATGTAGCAGACAGAATACACAGTTATGCTCTTGGCATGGTCTGCATTGGATGTGTTATGTACACTGTCTTTTGGTTAATTCTGGAACCTCTGTGACTGTTACAGTTATCGGATATTCCTGTGCAGTTACATATCAAAGGTGGCATTGCATTCAATGATAGGTGTGATGAGTGCCACTACAGTGTAACAATGACATTCCGGGATTTACATGCCATACTTTTCTTTATAGGTTGTGCAAGATTGAATGAATCCCCACATCTTACCAACCAGTGAAAGTCAAAGGCTAGATAACTCTCTGTGTCCATAAGGCCATGACTAATGGATCAACTGTTGGAGATGTGCAGAGAATATGATATTTTCCATAGGTTCATAGGTTGGTACTAGGCTAGCGGCCCTAGGGCCTATATAAGCCTAGCCATAACAATTCCCAGGCTATTTCTTCCCACACTATTTACTTCCTTGAACCCCTGTCTAGCAGGGCGACTGACGTGATCCCCGGGGTGAATTTCCTTTCTCCCATCCAATCAAAAAGGTTCCTTTTGAAGAGGGCCAAAGAGGCTCTCTGCTTGACATGTATAGGCAGTCTATTCCAGAGTCTGGGGAGTCTCTGGGTCAGGAACCTATCCCTCCAGCATGTTTTATTTATTCCGATGACAAGATTTAGATCCTTGGAGCATGTGGCTCTGAGGGATTGGGATTTCTTTAAGTGAAGCATGTTCAACAGCTCTGGGTTTGACATAGCCTTGTATGTTGAGCAGAGATCGCCTCGGAGTAGACGATATGTGACAGAGTATAGCTGGAGTTTTTTAAGGCGGTCAGCATAGGGCATCTGCTTTAGGCCTGTGATTCTTTTAGTGAGGTATTTCTGCAGCCTTTCCAGTTGCTGCAGATGTCTTGAGAGGTACATACCAAATGGGGCATTGTATTCTATAATGGGTCTAATGAGGGATGAGTACAGTGGGACAATGACCTCCTTTTTTCTGGATGAAAAGCCCTTAGTGATGAGGTGTGCCACATAGAAGGATTTTCTGACTGTTGTGGTGATGTGGTTATTGAAGGTGAGACCACAGTTCACCTGTGTTCCTAAGTCTCTTATCACACTTTTGGTGTTTAGTGTACTGCCACCTATGTGATAATTCATGGGTACTTGTTTTTTCCCAAAGGGGATAACTATACATTTCTTGGCATTAAGCTTGAGCCCATGGCTCTGGCACCAAGCATCTGTTTCTGTAAGGCCCTTTTGTAGAGTATCCACATCATTTGGGGATTCAATAATGGCTCCCAGGGGTGCATGACTTCCAAAAGTATAGTATTGTGCATTTCTTGGCATTTAGTATTTGTCAGTGGCTCTGACAACTACTGAATGTGTGTAGCAGCCCACCCTGGATAACTGTTGGTTCTGTGTGGGATTCAGTGACAGCTCCTTATTTGCAGACATCTGCAAATGTACTCATTCTGAGGTCACTGACAATGGGCATGACTGCATTGAAAGGAATGGCTAGGAGGGGAAGTCCCTGGAATGATTTGTGAAGGAAGTCCACTGGTGACTGGCCTCATTGTAGCTGTAGACTACCCAATGCTATCTTCCTGCATAATGACTGTCAGACGTTTGGCTATCCACCGGCTGACATACTAGTCTGTAAATAACCTCTAAAATGTTTCAACAATGCCTGATGGCCTAATCTCATCAAATGCCTTTTCAGGCCATGGTAGGTGGAGTGAGTCATTTTCCCCTCATCCATTACATAGTTTAACACTCAATGAGGTCCACTGTTTAGGGTAAGCATGACCTGACCTTGAACAAACAAACTGTGTTTGGGTCAGTGTCTGCAGGTGTACCACATTGTTACTGATCATTTCCATGGCAAGTCTTTCATGGCTTTAAATATAAGACTACTGAGACATCTTGGGACAGTGCTTGCCATTGCATGCTAGTTGTTCTGTGTGCAACTAAGTACTGCAGTTAATTCCATCATGGTTTCCAAGAAGATAGCAATCCAAGATGTCTGTGTCTGTACAGATCACAGGCAAGCAATGGAGGGAAAAGTCATATGTACACCCTGTGAAGGTAAGGAAGGAGTGTTTATACAGTTATTCTGCAGTTGGACACTACTCAAGCAGTGCGTACTGAAATGACACAACTACATTGTGAGGAATGCTGATAAGAGTGAGTTCCCTGAATTGCTGGTGCCTGGCTACTACTACTGCTGGTCTCACCACAACCACTCTCTCCTGGGATACCATGGTCCTATACTTTGTCTCTCACCAGAAGCAAAACGTTAGTACCAAGCTCAACATGAGGAGCAGGCCACAGTCTGTTTGTTCATCCACATAGTTGTCCTACATCATGGAAGGCTCTGTAGGCTTGATATACCCTTTTCCAGGTAGATGCCTTGATTAGCAAACAGAGCAATCATTTGAGTTTGGCATGTACTGTGCTTTGTATTCCAGGATTGTTAGGATTTCACCAGGGTACTGACCAGATGGCAAGTTGGAGCACAACTGCAGCATAACAATATAATGTTCAATGTCCGGTGACATAGACATACAAGGTTGCTTGACCAAGCACCAAAGCAGCAGTGATCCATGGTAGGTGACAATTTCACAACAGTTCATGCAGCTTGACTTTCAAGAGCTTCATGGTGCACATCTGTGTGACATGGATCTGAGGCCTATTGCAGAAGAGTGGCCACCTTTGGCCAATGTGTGCATCTCACACATGTCATAGGTATGTCGTGCTGTACCTCTGTGTAACTGGTACATATGTCTGTGTCCCCACATCATGTCACACAACATCCAGTTTGTTGTCTGTTTGCTTGACAGGCAGTGTAGACTAGCAAGGGCAAAGTAATGAATGTAAAGTTGAACAAGTTCTCTCTGCATGCACAGATATCCACATCTTCACTGCAAGGAGTGCCTACAGACAGTGTGCTTGAGGCTGTCAACCCCAAGGGTGTAGCAGCATTACCCTAACTTTACTGGAGTTGTACATTGTCACATTTGTAGGTATGTTATTGCGACCATGCGTAATAACAGGATTATGGTTAATCCAAGGGCCACATGCCTGGCAAAATATTATACTCACTCAACCATGTTATGCCACACTGTCAGGTGCTGTGTTACCTTAGGAGAACTACATAAAGGTGATAATATGTTACATTTCAGCATCTGTCAGGCCACTGCTTAATCATGGCCTGCTGTGACATACACACAAGCAAGACTCTATTGCTAATGACATTATCAATGACCGCTGTCAATATGTGGAAAGTGTCCCCACCCCAATACTCCTATGCCACACACACATAATGTATGAGAGATGTGACTATATTCCAAACCTTGATTCCATGCCAGTCAGTACATATGACAATGAGCAGTTTGCCAACATGCACACCTCACAATGTACTCCACCCACACCCACATCACACACACCTGCATGTGCGAAGCTCCTTACCAGACACATATGCACACACCAGATACCGCCAAAACCTAGTTGCAAGCTCACTAAACATAATCATATCTCTGCAGAACACAGTACACATAATAGCGCATGCACCACTGTCTCAATGGTCAAACACCTGAGACAAAACATAAACTCAAGCCTATTATTCATAGGTGCATACATCATGAGACTCATTGATATCCCTCTCACCAGACTACATATGGGAAAGGTCACAGTTAGCTGTCTGTGAGGTGCCAGGATATGCCATACCACACATGGAAGCAGGTCTGTCAACAGCAGGTAATATTATGACAACTTCTTAGTTATTGTTGGTGTCTACAACTTGAGACATACCTCAATGGACTGTATGCAGATACATGACTGAACTTACAGATTCTGTGTCTCACTGGGTATGCTCATAGCCTTCATCTGCATTTCACCTTCACCTAGGATGATGGCTCAATATACACAGACAATGATTAAAGTCAGTAATTGGCTTATCGTGTGGTGTCATTGTAAAGGGATCCAGTACATGTCAGCTGGGGATGACTTGCCAAACAGACCTCAATCTGTCATCCCTGGGAGCTTGTGTATTGGCCAAAGTGACTGACATGCCCATAGTGCATCTTATAGGTGGTCTCTCAACGGAACATTTCCAGTGAGAAAACACCATCTTCAAACAACATCACGGTTATGCTGCTACATACTAGGAATGCCAACACTAAAGTCTACTCACTGGAAGGTGTCCCCACTTTGGAAGATGCAGACATTTGCACAATCACACACACCTGGTTCACGGCTGTGGCCAGCACCATGGCCATACCAGGCTACACATCCTTCCACATGTTCAGACCTCAAATTGAAAGTGTGCCAGGCAATGCATGTGGTGTATCCATATTCATTAAAGATATATACACATCCAAACTGGTTAAACAGTGTGATTTCCTGGACACACTGAAGGTGTTATTTAATGCTGGTAAGGCACCTAATTAAGCCATTGCCAGCTACAGGAGCAACTCCATGAATCAGGACACCTGTTGTGTTTATTTGAATCTATTTGTGTCTATCAAGATACATCACAACACCATGGTGGGGTGACTTTCACTAACCACCAACTATGTATGCATTGTAGCAGAAATTGTAGTTTATTGGCCATTTGGGCAGTTTTCTCATCTCTTTCAACTTTCTGGTTTAAAAGCCTGCATTTGCACTTGTTTCCCACCTTTCCTGTAACTAGTCCAGTCCAGATACAGATTTGCTGTATCCAGGACTGTTTGTAAGCTTCTGAGCCCCCCCAAGCTTTTCTCTATATCTACCACAAGAGAAGTGGTTTCTGGTCCAGAAATTGTAGTTTATTGGCTGTTTGGACAGTTTTTCTATCTCTTTCAACTTTCTGGTTTAAAAGCCTGTGTTTGCACTTTTCCTGCCTTTCCTGTAACTAGTCTAGTCCAGATACATATTTGCTGTATCCAGGACTGTTTCTAAGCTTCTGAGCAGTACCAAATTTCTTCAAATCTTCAATTTTTTCCCTTAGATCTGCTAGTTCTCTCCTCTCCTGCACTTTTACTAGCTCATTAGTTTAGCACTTTAACAGACTTCTTGTAGCAATTATTGTAGCACACGAATGTGCTACCAGCACTAAACGTTCTACAAGGAAACAGCTCCAGTACTTATTATTAATGCCCACCCCTCCAGGCATGTCAAAAGGTCAGTTCCCTGTGCTTTCTCCTATTAACCTGTTGAACTTGGGCATCCTGAGGCAATGTAGCAACTGCCTTATGTACACTGACAAACTTCTCCTCTTACCTCCCAACACTCAGACGTGCAAGAGATGCACTTATATATCTAAATTGGAAACCACGCACTCTCCAGCCAAGAGCAGAATAGCTGGTCAAGAGGGGAAGGTCAACACTTGCACCAGACCACATGTAACACATAGCCCTCCAGAACACACACCAGCACTGCCTTCACATAAAAAACACAAACCACACACCCTCCTTCGTAGAGGCTCTCCATAAAAATCTACCCAAACAGCAGAGACCTCCAAGGCAGAAACACAATCGACCACCATAACACAACACTAATCATGAGACATGTAACTCTCCTAAACAGTGTGCCACTCAACCAAAGCCCCTAAGGAAAAACAGCATGCCCAACACACTAGTCATAGGTGACACGATAGTGAGGCACACGGATGTCCCACTCACTAGGTTGAATAAGGAGAAAAGAACAGTCAGCTGCCTGTCAGGTGCTAGGATCTGCCACATAATGCATGCACTCAGGTCCCTTAACAACAGGTGCGAATATGACTCTGTCACTGTACATGTGGGTGTGAATGACCTGAGATGTACCTCCCTGGACTACATGAAAAGAAACATGTAGAAACTCTTGGATTATGTAGCCCAGGCAGGTATGACCCTATCCCTGAGCAGGATCCCACCATCACCCAGAATGATACCACAGGACAAGTAGAAAATAATTGATTTCAACAATTGGCTAAGTTTCTGGTGTCATTCTAAGGGGATCCAATATCTGTCTGCCTGGGATGACATGATTGACAGACCTCAATGCTTTGCCAGAGATGGCCTGCATCTGTCACCCCTTGACTTCTGGATACTGGCCAAGGCTCTTGCCACCCCTATAGTGCCTTTTTTAGGTGGTTTGCCAAAGACCAAATTACCACCATAACAGCTACAAACAAATGCAATCTGAGGGTCATGTTGGTCAATGCCAGAAGTCTAAATCTCAATATGCACTCACTCGAAGCACTCTTTAAAATGGAAAACATCGACATTTGTGCTGTAACAGAGACCTGGTTTAAGGCAGCCGAAAGCACCCTTGCACTACCAGGCTACATCTCATTCCACACCTTTTGTCCCTAGAACTTTGACTGAAGCTCCAAAGGTGGTGGTGTTTCCATACTCATAAAGGATGTGCACACATCCAGACTGGTAGCCCAACATAATGCATCTGAGATACTTCATGTGGAGCTAACATTGGGTAAGACAGCAATTCAGGTCATAGCCTGCTGTAGGTCCCCAACCATGTCCCAAGACTCACACTCCACATTCCTAAGCACCCTGGAGAATATTAGGGTCCAACCTAACACTCTCATACTGGGAGACTTCAACTACCCCTCCATTAATTAGGAAAACTACTCATGTACCAATACACCTGCCCAATGTTTCCTGGAATTCATTAATTCCAATGCCCTGGACCAGCACGTTCTTACCCCCCACTAGAGGTAGCAACATCCTTGGCCTGGTTATTACTAACATGGGTGAGCATTGCTCTACACCAATAGTCAACTCCTCCCTGGTTAGATCCAACCACAAACTAATCATCTTGAAAATCCACATCCCACACCACCCTCCCCAAAGGTAACCACCATGAAAAACTTCTCCAAAGCTAACTTTGGGCTCCTAAAAACAGAGGTGGCTAACTTCGCAGCACCCATGCAAATGGAGAATAGTTGCATGACTGCCGAATCATACACCAATGCACTGTACGAACATGTGCAGAAATGAATGGATCTCACCATACCCAATAAAAAGGGAAGCTAATGTGGTGGTCCTCTGCCATAAACAAACTCTACAACAGAAGGAGGAAACTGATGTGGAATAAGGTGAAGTCCCAAGACTGGAAAAACTCCCTTATCAACCTCAACAAAAGGTTGAGATCCCTCATCAAATCCTTTAAAGCTAGCCATGAAAACAGAATTGCAGCAGATAGTAAAGACAACCACAAGGCCTTCTATAGTTATGTAAAGACTCTCCACAGCAATACCCAGATTTTCCCTGATCTACTGCACAATGGTACCTCCTATCAGATAACCTAATATCCTAACAGATATCGCCAATATGCTGGCTGACAGCTTCAGTGTCAACTTTACCCCTCCCCCCAAAGGACCAATCACAATACCAGTAGATTGCCAGGCACCCAGTATTACCGCTGCACATGTTAAAACAGCACTGTCCAAGGCCAAGAATATAGCTTCTATGGGACCTGACAATATCCCTGGCTGTGTTCTACATGAACTACAGAGTGAACTGGCACCTCACCTGTGTGTCCTGTTCAATCCCAGCCTCACCTCAGGCTTTGCCCTACCAAATGGCGCACTGCTACAGTCATCCCTCTCCACAAAGGAGGAGTGAATACAGACCTTGGGAACTATCACCACATTAGCCTGATGAGTCTGATATGCAAAGCTATGGAATGCATCATCATGGACCTAATAAACAAGGATATAGGGAATCTATAAACTCTGGATCCCACACAGTTTGGTCTTATGAAGGGTAGATTATGCCTGGTCAACTTGGTCGAGGTTCATAGTGTGCGCCTTTCACTAACCAGGACTCAAGTTTTTACAGTTTTAGAAGATCAGTCACAGAAATAAATATTCAGCCACTTGATGTGAAACTATGAAGGAAAAGGAGCAGGAGGATTGATTGGTCACCAGAGTTTTGCACTGGATCTCGGTCAAGTGCCATCTTAGAGGCAAGATAATCCTTAAATTTTACATTTTGGTTTCATCTGATGAAGTTCTGGTGTTCTGGGATGAAAGCGCTCATCATTTGTTTTGTGGATTCTAATAAAACACTGTTACTGCATTTGGTCTGTTCCTGTTTTCATTCAACAAGTTTCCTTTACTAGTGAAGATTTCTTTGCTTCCTGTTTGACCTGAGTGTTTTTGAACCAACTTGATCGACTTCTTTCAGTCAGTCACCAGACTGTGGATGAAGGCAAGGTAGTTCATACAGCCTACCTTGATCTGGCCAAGGCCTTTGATAACATTCCCCATTCAAGAATAATAGAAAAACTCACTAAGCTAGGCATCAACCCCTATATCACTAGGTGGGTTGCAAACTGGCTCACATATAGAACCCAGAGTGTGAAAGTAGCTGACTCCAAGTCAGACTACTGACCAGTCATGAGTGGAGTCCCACAGGGTTTGGTCCTGGGTCCACTCCTGTTTGGTATATACTTCTCTGAAGTCCAGGCCAACAAGCAGGGACTTTGGCTGACAAAGTTCACAGACGATTGCAAGTTGGGAGCTATTACCAACTTCCCAAGTGATGTTGATATCCTACAGAAAGGCCTCACTGAGACCGATGACTGGTGTCAAAACCATGGCTGTAAACTCAATGCCAAAAAATGTGTCATCATTCCCTTTGGGAAAAACCTCATTACATGAATTACCACATTGATGGTAGTCCACTGAACACATAAGGCGTTATGAGAGATCTGGGAACACAGGTTGACAGCAACCTCTCTTTTGACCACCACATTGCCACTGTGGTCAGAAAGTCCTTCTATGTGGCACATCTCATTACTAAAGGTTTTGCATCCAGGAAGAAAGAGGTCATTGTCTCCCTCTACTCTTCCCTCATTAGGCCAATCATTGAGTACAATGCCCCATTTGGCATGTACCTCACTAGACACCTGCAACAACTGGAGAGGCTGCAAAAGTACCTCACAAAGAGGATCCTAGGCCTTAAGCACTTGTCCTATATGGACAGACTCAAAAAACTCCAACTGTTCTCTGTTTCATATTGCCTACTTAGAGCTGATCTCTGCTTGACTTACCAAGCCATGTCTGACTCAGCTCTGTTAGAAATGCTACATCTAAAGAAATCCCAATCCCTCTGCACCACATGCTCCAGAGACCTCAACCTCATTACCACAATCAGCAGAATATGCTGGAGCGGCAGGTTCATAACCCAGAGACTGCCCATGCTATGGAATAGACTTGCCATATGTGTCAAGCAGAGCACCTCACTGGCCCTCTTCAAGAGAAATCTTGATGAGTGGATGGGAAATAGAAAATTCACCCCAGGGATCACTCCAGTGGCTCTACTCAACAGAGGCACTAGGAACTAAGGTTGGGTGGCACGATGCCAGGGTAATCCTATGGGCTAGGCTTGTAAAGGCTCCAGGGCCATTAGCCTAGTACACACCTATGAACCTATGAACAGTATCATTAACACAATACAAGGCAAAATGCTTGGCGTGTCCTAGAAAAAGGTATGGGGTAGATTAACCATGATGTCATTGCAGTTTAGCAACTGCCAGTTCATGTGTTATGTCATAGTAGCCCCCTGTTAAATGTCTGCTGGCAACCCTTGCATCTAGCTCAATCTCCATATATGTATGTTACTTGTGCAGCTGTGGTTGTCTGTGATATCACCAGCAAAACATTGTGGGCTGCAGTCTGATATTACTGGGCCAGAATTTCAGTACACACTTCAACTTCCTCTGGGAATTCAGGGTAATGCATGACCTGAAATTCTCTGCACTTTCTAGTGTTGTACTAGGACTAGTTGAGTGGTCTTATCTGTAGGCCTTTGACCTCTATTATTTAGATGCAGACATTCCAACTGTACTGCTTTGGGTGGATAAATAGGTGATGAGGCAAACATACATATCACAATTTTTAATGCTGATGTCGACATACACATATTTTCATTGCTAGATGAAGCTGAAATTGAACCCAGGACCATGTGTACCAGAAAATAAGTCAATCAATACATTTTACAGACTGATCTACAGAGTCACTGCTTTTGTAGGTGTATTTTTGCATGTTGTAGTTACCATTCTCAAGTTATTTGTTCTTAAATACTGCACTTACATCTGTTATTATGTGTATGGTTTACAGTACTGTATTTGCATACCAGAGTCCCAGTTAAAATCTTATTTTCCATTAAAGTTTTAGCAAGTGTATTTTTACATGTTGTACATATAATTGCAGGGTTACCTGCTATTAGATACCTCACTTCTATCTAAGCTTATGTGTATGGCTTTATAGTGATCTATTTCTCTAATAGAGTGCCAATTAGAATATTATATGTCTATTAGTCTCTTAGCTGATTTGTCCAGTGCGGCATGATGCCAGCATCACTTCAACATGCATAATGATGAGAACTTGAGGATTACTATGTTTTAATTAAAATACTTGTTTTGATTAACAGCTGTGTGACTCAGCGGGTTGAGCCATTGTTCTACAGATGTTATGGTTCTGGGTTTGAAACAGGAGACAGATGTGTTTTTTTTTAATGTGATTAATATTGTTTCAAAAACGTTTATCAATGCAGTGCTGTTTAGTATAGCTAAGTGATGCAGGGAGCTGTGCTGCATTGTGCAACAAATCTTTAAAGAAAAGAAAAATGAGCGATAAGACAGTGGTGAAATGGAGTGTAAGCAGGGGGAAAGACATAGTGAAATGCAGGTAGGGATGTGCTGGATGGGTGTAGGACAGAACCATAGCTGCCCGTGTCTCGAACAGCAACAACTATGCACTTTCACAGATTTTTCTAACTGAAATTGGACTGTCACCCCCAGAGAGGGGTGATGACAAGATAAGTGCATTGTCAAGCTAATTGGACAAAATTAAGCTATGTAGGGGATGATTATTTTTTAAGGTGAGTCGAATGTTGGGAAAGGGACATAGGTACATGTGGGGGAGGTATGTTGGGAAGGTGAGGAAGCTTTTGAAGACAGAAAAGACAGACAGGACAGCAGATAGGGTTGGTGTGTGACACAAGATGGGGTGAACACCTTGGATGGGGTGGGTGTTGTGGAATGCCACTCTCATGAGCATCCCGCATAGTAGCAGTGCAACTCAAGTCCTCACCCATGGGATTGTCAGCACTGCTCCTTCACTGCCCCTGTGGTGGCAGTGGTGGATGCTGCTGTCTGAGGTGAAGCCACCTCACCAGGATGGACAGCATGCTCTCCATCTGGCGTAGGAGTATACCAGCAGTTTGGCGCATCAACCCATGCACCATACCTGGCAGTTCCTTATGGGTGACAAAATCACCCTCTCCACCTCCATTCCCAGAGGGGGGCCCAGCTCAGCCTGTGGGGCAAAACTACACCATGCCACAGGTAGTTCAGGGGGAAGCAGAGGGGGCACCACCAGGCTGTGGCCCAAATGTGCTGGGCCCTGGTGACATGCCGGGGGAGGCAGGGTAGATGGATCACCAGGAACTGGCCTACCTTGTTGCGCTGTAGTAAATTAAATAAAAACATAAGGTAACAAAAGAAATAGCCAAACAAATGTTACTATTAACATAATGGAAGATAATATTGATTAATCAAAGGACATATGAAAAATATTATGAGGAACACAACAATAAATAACATTAAGTAAAATATGTTAACAACAAACCAGTATGAAATAATACATAAGGCCAACATAACAGTTACAAATAATATATTAATGTCAAATCATAATAATAAATTACATTAATAAATTAAAGAAAATAAGGGGTGGGGAGAGAGAGAGAAAAACATACCATTAGTAACTTTGCAGGTAATATTACTACACAGACTACTAATGCATACTTATACAGATGTGCAGTTTCAGTTGTGAGGACAGTGACTGAAATTCTTGTACAGATTATTTTGCACGTACATACCTCTCAACCTACTAGCATGGGACAGTATGCACCAAGCAGTAACAATTGCTAGTACACAGGTACAACTACAGGGAACTGTTTTACATAGTGTGCTCATACATTACTACCACAGTGTTCTGTAAATGGATTTGCCAATAAATTGCATTCCAAGTAATATGATGTAGCTGCTAATCAAAGGCCAGTCATATGGGGCACTAATCACATTCTTCAAAAGCATGACAGTTCAAAGGTATGTTCATGTGCACTAAGAACACTAGACAACTGGTTATTTGTCAGCTGGCTGCCATGGGATTAGAACCCAGAAGCAGTGACTGCAGGAACTATGTGCAATTTATCATGAATTCTCAAAACACTATTCTCCTTTATGCCTTTTATTGCAACATTTTGTGTGTAATCCTACATTTACACACATCCATAGCCATGGGTGGTATCACATTGGAAACCAAATGCAGGGAACATATGAATTATGAGCACTTTAGTTGAATACAGTAGCTATCAAAGCAACATCTCCCTTTACAGTCTAATGATTAATGTCACATAAAATCTGGAGTTGCACACAAGTATGGCTGTCATCTGTTGACCTAACCATATATCCTGTTCATTTACTGAGTGAGTATATTTTGTGGAAATTATCTGAACTGGGGCTTGACACTTACTCTGGGTACTGCAATACATGCATATCTGAAATTTGATGCTGCATTATTTCTTAGTTAATATGTAACAGTTAACTGGTGTCTGAATGGAACACACATGCAATCAATACAGGGATAATGAAATAAAGCACAATCCTGTTTTAAACTTTACTGATAATGTTTCTTTAAATCTGGCATTTAGACACATGGATAGTAATCCATGACTTCACTTACCTTACCCATATACAGTGCTCATTGCTTGGGTGGAATATACAGCATTACTTCAGACAAAATTAGCAGAACACAGGCTTGAACCTTACTCTGGGTAATACACTACATTTATTTCAGAGAGTTTTTGCTGCATTCTTTATTCATTTACGTTTCACAGTTGACTGGTGTCAGAATAGAACACACACGCAGTAAATACAGGAATAATGAACACTTTTCATTTGAAAACATTACATATCAAAGCACCATCACCCTTTAGAATTTATTGATTAATGTTGCTTCAAGTCTGGCATGTAGACCATGGATACCTGTGTAAGACATCTAATAAATAACCCCTATACCCTGACCATTAATTGAGTGCAACATAAAGCAGATTTCAGACAATGAGCAGACCAGAAAAGAGACTCTTAATATTGGTAGACCCCAACATTAACTGATGTTTGGAAGCTATACTACACAGTACTGCATGTTCACCTGCTTTAACTTGCTTTACCATTCCAGGTAAGCAGTGACACATTTCTAAACATGTTACACCTCCCAAGTATGTCATATCTGACTGTTAAAGACTGCAAACTCTGTAACTAATTTATTATAAGATTATATTATGCATTAAGTTATTACTTTGATGTTTCCCCTACTTACCACATTCTCGCCTCATCCTGGCCTGCATGGGACTGGACACTGCGAGCCCTCTCGTCTGCAGCTGTTGAAAGAGAAGCAAAAGATTATGCATACCAATTTTGCACAGATCCAGCTTGTATATTTCTAAAGTACTGGCAAACATATTTACATATGTGTGGGGTCTGCCCAGCCCGAGCTTCTTGGACCCAAGTGTCCAAGGTACCCCTCTGTCTATACAGGTGATGACACTGCTCACCAGTGCAGGAGATACCAGTAGCACTGGTAAGTTCCTTTGCCAACCAATCCCTGGCCTCAAACTTACATTCTGAGCCCTGGTAATTGCCCTGCAGCAGCCGGGGTTCATAGTTCTTTACTAAGAGTCCAGCAAATACTTTGGACTCCTGATCACCCCACCTCTGCACCAGAAAGCCCACTCCCTCTCCAACACCACCAAGCATATCAACAGCCATGTGAAGATTGGCCTTTACATAGGATGCAGTCCCACCCTTACATATCATCTTGTAACTTTCAAAAAAGTGCAGCATTCAATTAGCTTCATTCAAACTCTCACAAACCATTTCAGTGAAGCTGAGCATCATGCAAACTTGCACAAGCCATGTTTAAGTGTAGCATAGCAATGCACAAACAATGTAGATTGTTGACCATGTTTAAGTAGTGCTTAATATCATGCATCTTTTGTAAATGTAACAAGCTTTTAATTTTAAATTAAACTGATATTTCAGCCACCTGGCACATTTTTACAGCAATAAATGTAAAACATGCAACGGCTCAGGAATCGAACCCAGGACCTACTATGGTGTAGGACATGACTCAATTTATCCAGATGCTTGGACAGTACAGGGAAGCAGTATATCTTCACATATACTACTAAAATGCTTGCTAGTGTTGCACAGTGAAACTGTGTGGGTTTGCACATTGCTAAGCACAACACAGCTACAATAATTAAATCCATCCTGTGTCTAGTTTTCGATGTCTGATGGCATCGCTAAGCACTGCACCGCTCTGCACAAACAGGGAGAGACAAAAAAATACAATTGATTACATCTGGTTTCTTTTTTTAAATATATAGCAGATGTCAGGTGTATAAGTATAAGCACAGCTTGGCATTGCTAAGCACTGCACCATGCCATGCAAACAGGGAGGGACAAAAAATAAATAAATAAAAATAAAATAAATTACAATTGATTACATCTGATAGCTATTTTTAGATATATACCAGATGTCAGGAGTATATGAATAAGCAAGCCCCCTGCACCCCCCACACCACCCCGTACTTAAATATACCAACTCCAAGATCGCACTACAATGGGGATGAGGGAAATCTCCCATTCTGCGCTATATACAGAAGTGCACAATGGGAGAATTTCCGTTCCTCCACTATAGTGCTGTCACAGAGCTGGTATATTTAAGCAGGGAGAGTGCAGGGGGACACGGCCCCCTGCAAACATGCAAGTAAACTTCCCTTTTTTTTTGGTTGTCTCCCCCTTCACAATTTTGAGTTACTGAAAGTTGAGATTCTGGGCTCGAGCTTATGAATTTCGAACTTGTGAAGGGGAACCATATATATATATATATATATATATATAGATATATAGATATAGATATAGATATATTTAAATAAACTGCAGGGAATGTAGCAGATATGATCTACGTTATTTTTTGTATGCATCATATCTAGTCTGCATTATGTAATTAACATGAGATGTCAGTGGTAACTTTCCATTGGTCAGATGTTCGAGATTTAAACTTGAGTTGTTAATTATGTTTTATTAGGTCTGAAGAAGCAGTAGAAATTCACAAAAAGTGCTTACTTTGTGATTTCTTTGTATTATATTAAAACAGAGTTTGTTTTATCCAGCTGAGGTGGTTGTGTTTGTTGTTTTCTATTTATACCAAGTTCATCTTCAAGTGAACCATCTTTTGTCCAGCAGCTCTTCTCTCTTTTATTGTTTGTTTTGCTGTTGCTGGTACATGACTGAAGGATCTGACCTGGAATTGGAATACAATCTTAATGGCAATGCAGACTGCAGAGCTGACCATTTTCAACTAGTACTACTTGTGGATATGAAACTTGAAATTTGCATCCTTTCATCTACAACTGAAAGAACTTGAAAACAAATTTTTCATGTGCAAACGGTCATAATGGCAATGTGTTCACTTGGAAGCTGTTTTATTTACACCACAGGGTTGTTCCATGAGGATTACATATCTTAAAGATGCCTACATATGCAGGGACATTTCCCTATTTAGTTAAAGGCTGGCAGTCATTGAACCTTCAGCTAAGTTTTGACTACATGAAACTATTAATTGAATTTTTCAACCTTCCAAATGCTGTTGTGTAAGGAGATCAAATGTTTACAAAATGAGATCTGAAACAGCTTTACAGCAGAAGTTTATAAAGTAGGCCTCAGTGATGTATATGAGAATGTAGCCAACTATGAGAGGAGACTACAAGCCATTAAGTTTAAGAAACTACAACTTGATATTCTTGACATTAGGAAAGGAAATGTTTTTCATGGCCTTGTGACACATTTTCGAATCGGAACCCTGTTCCTTCTGAACGAACCTCTGGAACCTCACATAGAAATGACACTGTTGAAACATTTAGGATCCAATCAGTAAATGACAAAGTGAACCAGGATGTACTGAATACAGCACAACTCTCTACTTCTATGAATGTAATCTCTTCTTTTTCTCTCCCCACACCCCTTTCTATAGAAAGAGGATTCAGAAAAGGGTGCTTCAAGAGTCGAGCGAGGAATGGTCGTGTGAGGCAAATGGATCAAATGACTTGTATGACCACATGCAACAAAAATCAGAAGAACTAATTTTTAATATTTCTTCATTTGAATTAACCACAGAACAAATATCTTTCCTCAGCAAAGGTTTATCTTTTATTCCAGCTAAACAATCTGATCCTATAGATGTTGTTGTCAGTCTGAGAATGTTTGCCAGAAATATCTCTCTGAACCTAATGCTTCCAGATTTAGATTTATCTCCAAATGTTTCTAAAAATACAAATACTTTTACTCCTGATATAAACCCTTTTTTGGAAGCTTTGAAATCTGTGAAGAAGAAATTCAGCAAGCCTTATCAGAGAAGCATAAGATCTCATTTTATAATCTGTCTATTGGACAATCACAGGCATTGATGGAGGTATGTGAAGCTTCACACTTAGAGATTAGACTAGCAGATAAAGGTGTTGGGATTGTCATGATGGACAAACAATTCTACCTTGAATAATGAACAGCTTACTTTATGATGATACCACTTATCTGCCGATATTACAGGCCTAATATATAAGGTCAGTTTTTATCTTTATGACCTTCTAATAATGAATAGAATTTCAGAAAAAAAAAACGTTTTGATTATTTTTCAGGAGATCACAGTTTACCTTCCCTTTATGACTTACCCAAACTCCATAAAGATGTCTCTACACCACCAATGCATCCCATTTTATTGAGTAGATGTTCGGTCACAGAACCCCTCTCCATCTATGTGGAGAAGACTTTACAACCCATACTAGACAAAGTTAATTCTGTGTTAAAAGACACTAAGAACTTTTTGGTTGATCTGTTTGAATGGTATCAAAATTCAGATGTTACGAGTGAATTGTATTTTCTTTCTCTGGATGTTACATTCATTTTCACCATTATACTGAATGATACAGGTATTGACTTTGTAAGGGAGTTTCTCCATATAATACTGATTTTAGTAATCTTAAAACTGAGCTCCTTTTCACTCTTTTGGAGATTATTCTAAAGAATAATGCTTTCATGTTTGAAATTGAATTCTATCTGCAAAAGGTCAAAGTGACAATGGGCACAGCATGTGTAACATTATGCAAATTTAGTACTGGCACAGTGGGAAATAGAAAAAGTTTTGAAAGGGAATCCCTTTGCACATTACATTAGACACTATAGACGGTTTGCAGATGATATCTTTTTTGTTTGGTTTGGTACTCCACATGAACTTACTCAGTTTATAGACTTTTGTACATAACACCACTACTTTTTTACAGTTTCATTGTAAATTTTCAGACAAACAGAATTTTTAGATGTACTGATTAGTAGACATGATCTTGGTTCTTCTGCACAAGACAAGCATGCACCCATGTTATATATTAGAAAAATGTCCTAAAGGGTCAATTTGTGAGAGTCATGAGACTTTGTAATGATGATACCCTTTTAGAGGATGGGTTTAATAAATTAGCTAGTGAATTTATAGACAGAGGCTATTCAATGCGAGAGACTGAAAATTGTATTAAAGAAGTATGGTCTCTAAGGAATACTAGTGCGAAAGCTTACTTTTCAGAGACAGTCAGATTAAAGACCAAAGGTGATATTGGTGTGAATGCACAACACAAGTTCAAAGAAAATAGACTCCCATTAACATTTTCCAGTGTCTTTGATGTATTATGTAACATCATTATAAAGAACTGGCCAATTTTGATGGACAGTCAAGATCTGAAAAAGGTCTTAGTAAATACACAAAGATTTGCTTTCAGAAATAACATCTCTCTGAAATGCCAGTTATGTTAAAGGCATGATATTAATCAATACCAACTATCAGATCCTCTAGACACATTTGCATGCCATTCCTGTGGAGCATATCAGTACATTCAGACTTGTCTGTATTTATTACATCTAATTTTTTGTGGCAGGATTGAGTTTGACTTCTATGCTGACTGCAGGTGCAAGAATTTAGTATATTATGCTCAATGTGTGACATGTAAAGCATTTTATGTAGGAAAGACAAACTGGATGTTTAAAGACAGGACACTGGAACACATTAGGGATTGCAGGAATCAGAAGACTATGAATGCATTGGCAAAACATGCCATATAGTTTGGCAAAGAGCATTCAGACTTTTAGTACTAGTTTTACTTGGGGAAATCATTAGAGGCGGGGACTTGAAGAACTTAACTGAGAAGAAGGGGCTATATTGGATTACACAACTCAGAGTGGAAAGACATCCTGGTTTAAATGAACATACATTGTCAAAAAACAGTTACAAGTCAGATTAATATTATGTCATTTTTAATTCAGTTTCTCTAATTTTACCACATGTAACTAGTAATTATAATCCTTTTACAGACTTATTTCAATGTCCTTCTCATTGAATGGAGATGTTTAGAATTTTTACAGACTATTTCTTATGATATTTTTTGAGGTGATATAATAACAAGAACTGAGATTATGGAATATAAATGGATTAACTACTTTAGAGCTGATAAACTACCAGGAATAAAGTATTAAGCCAATACTTAAAATTGAGTGAATTTTTATGAAAACTTTTCTATGGCATTTATTTTTATGACTATTGGACATGTTCATGTGTTTTGATATCTAGTTTTTATCTGCTTTTTCTTAATTTATTATTCATTATATTTATTTCTGTTGGTATGATTGTTAATAGTTTATTGTGTTTTATATCACGTGAATTTATTCTTACTTTTGATTGGCTGATTCTTACATATAAAAAGGAGAGAAGCTGCAGTGTTATATATGCATTGAGAAAAAGTTGTATACTCAAAAGCTTTGCCTGTTTATCTGTGTTGTTTCTCTAACAGGTCAGGCATTGGACTTTTTTTTTTTTTTGTTCTGAATGGAGATGTTCTGTGGATAGAGTCATTTAGGTTCTCGCTATTTTAGATATTGTTTTATGTATTCTTCTATTATGGAGATGCAGGGTGTGAATTATTATTTAAGTTGTTTTACTGCATTTATGAGATTTTAGTTAATTTATAAAAACCCAAAAAATCTTTAATGTTCAATTATGGCAGAGATCCTTTAGGATTACGTATACCTGTGCTTAGACTATCTTCTGATAGAATAGTTTAGGGTACAGATGCAACCAATGGACTTTAGGTCTTTCTATTAATATTTATGAGTATTCATATATAGGGTTGTGTTACAATATCTGTTGACTGGCTAACCTAGGGGAAAGATGAGATTATAGGCTTATTTATGTCTATTTTTTTAATGTTCATGAATTCTCACATATAGAACTGTCCTATATTTTGATAGGATAATCCATGGGATAGACGGGACTGATTATTTACTGAGCTGTGGTCCTAGTATTTATGAACTCCTATGTTTAGAATTGCTATATACCATTTTGATAGGTTTGCTTAGGTGACTGATGAGACCAATGGCCAACTGAGCCTGCCGTTCAATAATTATAATCCTTTTACAGACTTATATGTCTGCCTTTGAATTTCATTAGCGAGTGTATGAATCTTAACAAACTTGATAACAATTATTCCAAGATCCAAATGTATGTTCACATGTCCTTTGATAATTGATATGTTTTAGTTGGATCACAACATTTATAATGGTAGTGATTTTCTACTAGCATACATCTTAAATGTTCAGACCATCTCCTGCTAGGATATCTTAAAGTATATGGTGACCAATCGGTTTTAGCCCTTGCATGAATACTCATGTTCTCTTACACTTCGGATTGTGATGTACTATTTTTTGATAGGCTAACCAATGAGATGAGTGAGACCTAATGGGTTACTGTATCTTTCACTGGATTTAGATGCCAATGGTAATTGGGCACTTTTAGACAAGTAGCTTACAGAATGAAGCCTTTAGAAAACAGCATTTAAGTTTGGATAGTTGGCAAGCTGTCACCACTGATTTAGTTTTTGATGAAGGAATTAATAATGGACTGTTTAGTTTCTGCAATTTCACTTTAGATAGAGTTTGTATGATACCTAATTTGAATGTAGGTAATAGAGAGAGAATATTGTCAAAATGTTTGGTTTTAGAACATGAGAATATTTATGAGACTGAAATATAAGTTGAATATTTCTGAACTTTAACAAATAGGATTTTAATACAGTAATTTTATAGGTTAACCTATGGGATGGGGTAGACCACTGCCTAAATATTTATGAACCTTTATATGTATAATTTTTCTGTACTATTTTTGCTAGGTTAACTCATATAAAGGACTAGACCAATGTTATATGGAGTTCATTGTTCAACATTTAATATTTATGAGTATTTCTACAGTTATGCATCTAATTTAGATGTTGTAGTAAGTGAATAACCTATAATCAATTTGTACAGAATCACTGTAAGATTCTAATGTACAAATAAATATATGTTCTTCAACAACACACACACACACACACACACACATATATATATATATATATATATATATATATATATATATATATATATATACACACACACACATATATATATATATATATATATATATATATATATATATATTATTTTTGTGTGCATCTTGTCTAATTTGGATTATGTAATTAACATGTGGTGCCAGTGGAGACTTTCCATTGGTCAGATGTTTGACATTTAAACTTGAGTTGTTAATTATGTTTTATTTCTGAAGAAGTGGGAGAAACCTGCAAAAGTGCTTACCTTGTGATTTATTTCTATTATATTAAAACAGAGTTTGTTTTATCCAGCTGAGGTGGTCATTTTTGTTGCAATCTATTTATTCCTGAAGCTCCACTCTTTCCTCTGTTATCTATTCAGTAGCTGTAGAGAACAGAAAACATAGGAGAAAAAAACATAATGACAAAAACACATTGTTTAACCAGTCCATTGTATTTTATTTTATGTATGTGGGTCACTCTACCTACACATCTCAGTGGTGTTTGCAGAACTAAATTTTGCCCCCCATCATCTCAGGAGGTCCTGCTACTTCCTCTTCAGGTTGCTATAATGGTGATGTCACTGTTCAACAGTGTGTGGAATGTCAGTGCACTGCTGACAGCCTTGTCCAAGCTATTCCATGCCTCATTATGGTACTGAGACCTGGTATAGCCCTTTTGCAGTAACAGAATATAGTTAAATTATTTATCATTCATTGCACACAGCTGTGTTGCAACTTTAATTTTGACACTTAATAGGTGTACTTAATCTTCAGTTAGTAATAATAACTTATTGACACAACATATGATTACGTACAGCTGTTAAGTGTCAAAATAAAAGTTGCAACACAGCTGTGTGCAATGAATGATAAATAACAGTTGTACTTAATCTTCAATTACTGCGGTGGTGGTGCTGCGGTAGCATTGTCGCGTCATAGCAAGACATTGTCCCGTTCGATTCTCAGCTAGAGCATCTTCTGTGTGGAGGCATACATGAATGGGGTGTGCCTTTGTTGAAGGTTGTGCATCAGGGCTGGTAACCCGGTACGTAAAAATCCACTACCAATCATTAGCGGACCGGAGTTCCGCTGTGGTGAGCCCTAACTGGGAAAAGCCGAAATACACAAACAAACTTAATCTTCAATTAGTAATAATAACTTATTGACACAACATATTATGATTTCCCCAGTGAATCAATTTATAATATAGATTCAAACCATGCAGTATTTGTTTAGTGCTCAGGAGCTACTGCATTAAGATGTTGAGCTGCAGAAAGATTTACATAGCATGTATATTTTCTGCACTCAGTGTTGTCCCAAGTGCTGACTGATGTGCACAGGTACCAGTCTCCTGTGCTACTGATAGCATTCCAAATGAAATGTTTGAGCTTTTGCCTTCAGGATTTAACCATCATTTACTTCTAGTTATCTAAGATAGTCAACCATGCACCTTGCCAAGCTGCATGCCAAGACAGAAAATGAAATTAAAAAAGAAAGACAAAAAAATTACAGATTCTGCTGATTTGTCCAAGTGCTGAACTTCTAAGATATGCACCATTGGACCAAGTACCTATGGCATTAGCATGAGATGTTCACTCTTTTAGCAGTGTTTGCCAAATGATAAGTTGCATTTCTATTAGACATCATCATGCCTTCAAGTAATGACGCTTCTTTATGAAGGAACCACACAGGATATTACATAACCTCATTTTATATATAACATATAGATGTAAGGTTTATGCCTTTATATAGGAACTATATTACTGTAATGAATAATAATTCTGACTTATTTCTAATGCTTTGGATTAATGATGCATATTTCCACAATTATCACGTTCTCTCACATATTAATCCATATCATACTTGTTATATCATCCATATCAAAATGTGGTATTACTAATAACAATAGTTCAGGTTCAAATACAAAAACATTTGTGTAACTGTGAATAGTAACTTGAATATATAAAAATCCAACATAGTAAACACTGGAATAAAACATTGCATTATTGGTACTGTTACTCATGTCTTATGTTATTAACAGCTTGAGCTACAGAGAAAGTAACATGACAGGTGTATTTTATTTACTTAAGAGTATCCATAGTTCTGATGAAGTGATACCATGCCAGTCTCATTTCTTCTACTGATAGCATTCCAAATTCAATTTTTGAGCTTTTGCCTTGGGGAGTGAACTGTCAGTCACTGCTAATGGCTGCTGACAGCTCTCAATGAGCAGTGCCAATTGATGTGTAAATGATGAAGGAATTTTTTTTTTTTACTTTGTGTGATGTTTTCTAAAGTTTGTGGTCTTATATTATGAAACTCTGGACATTAAAGATAACTACATTCATACAGACATCATCTTTTCTAGATTTGAATGAAACATTGAGACGATTAATAATATTTGCCAAATGCAGATACATAATATGAGGAGGAGAAAGCAGAGCACATATCTTCAATCTGTGATGTTGTAACACTTTACATTAAGGGTCCAGTTAACTCATTTTTCTCCCACCAGTCCTTTGTTATTTCACAGTAGATGTCTGGATGAATGGGATATTTGCATCCATTAAGCTAATACATCATGTCACAGGCACTGGGTGGCAGTTAAGAGTTACCAAATAACTGGGTAACTACAGCAGAGCTAGTAAGGGAGATGGCTAAAAAGGTGCTTGACAGAGGAAGGACGACAGGAGACATGGTGGTGGAATGAGGAAGTACAGGAGAGTATACAGAGAAAGAGGTTGGCAAAGAAGAAGTGGGATTGTCAGAGAGATGAAGAAAGTAGACAGGAGTATAAGGAGATGAGGTGCATGGCAAAGAGAGAGGTGGTGAAGGCTAAGGATAAGGCATATGCAGAGTTGTATGAAAGGTTGGACACTAAGGAGGGAGAAAAGGACCTGTACCGATTGGCTAGACAGAAGGACCAATCTAGGAAAGATGTGCAGCAGGTAAACGTGATAAAGGATAATGAGGGAAACATACTTACAAGTGAGGAGAGTATGTTGAGCAGATGGAAAGAATACTTTGAGTGGCTTATGAATGAAGAGAATGAGAGGGAGAGATGGTTGGATGATGCAGGGATAGTGAATCATGAAGTGCAATGGATTAGCAAGGAGGAAGTAAGGATAGCTATGAAGAGGATGAAGACAGGAAAGGCTGTTGGTCCAGATGACATACCTGTGGAAGCATGGAGGTGTTTAGGTGAAATGGCTGTGGAGTTTTAACCAGATTGTTTAATGAAATTTTGGAAAGTGAGAGGATGTCTGAGGAATGGAGAAAACATGTTTTGGTACTGATTTTTAAGAATTAGGGTGATGTGCAGAGCTGTAGTAACTACAGAGGGATTAATTGATCAGTCACAGCATGAAGTTATGGGAAAGAGTATTGGATGCTAGGTTAAGAAGAGATGTGATGATTAGTGATCAGCAGTATGGTTTCATGCTGGGAAAGAGCACTTCAGATGCAATGTTTGCTCTGAGAGTGTTGATGGAGAAGTACAGAGAAGGTCAGAAGGAGTTGCATTGTGCTTTATAGACATAGGGAAAGCATATGACAGGGTGCCTAGAGAGGAGTTGTGGTATTGTATGAGGAAGTCGGGAGTGTCAGAGAAGTATGTAAGAGTGGTACAGGATATGTTAAAGGGTACCAAAAAAATCCCAAACCAGGGCACAAGTGTAGCAAACAAGAACACGAAAACTGCTCCAAGGACCAGGCAATACAACCAGTTGTAAATGAAGTAATTTATTAACAGTCACTGACTAAGCGCTTTCACCAACAATTGGCTTCTTCAGAGTCAGTGTGTAAAATCCATTATAATCTTTTATACCAACACAATGATGAAACAATTGGTCAATGGAATAATAAGTTAATTGATAAATTCATGAATTTCCCTCCAAAAACATTTAAACTCATACACCAAGTATTACAAAATACAAAAGCACAAATCTAAACTAATCTAAACATTACATCGAAATCTACCCTAATAACTAATACATAACAATAAACTAATATAATAATATGTAATATATATATATATGAATGAATATACTGAATAATAACCTAATTTTTAAAATTTTATTCCAAGTCTTATACTAAACTAGCCTTGTGTTTTAAAATGGGTTTGATAGAAATGTAATGTAATGTAAGAATTGTTTGCTACATATGTTAAAGGGTAGTATGACAGCTGTGAGTTCTGCGGTGGGAGTGACAGATGCATTTAAGGTGGAGGTGGGATTACATCAAGGATCAGCTCTGAGCCCTTTCTTATTTGCAATGGTGATGGACAGGTTGACAGATGAAATCCGACAGGAGTCCCTGTGGACTATGATGTTTGCAGATGGCTTTGTGATCTGTAGTGAGAGTAGGGAACTGGTGGAGGAGACCCTGGAGAGATGGAGACATGCTGTAGAGAGAAGAGGAATGAAGGTCAGCAGGACTAAGACAGAATATATGTGTGTGAATGAGAGGGAGGATAGAGGGATGGTGAGGATGCAAGGAGTAGAGGTGGTGAAGGTGGATGAGTTTAAATGCTTGGGATCAATAGTACAGAGTAATGGTGAGTGTAGAAGAGAGTTGAAGAAGAGAGTACAGGCAGGATGGCGTGGGTGGAGAAGAGTGTCAGGAGTGATTTGTGACAGTACCAGTAAGGTCTACAAGAGGGTAGTGAGACCAGCTATGTTATATGGGTTGGAGACAGTGGCATTGACAAAAGGCAGGAGTTAGAGCTGGATGTGGCAGAGTTAAATATGTTAAGATTTGCACTGGGTGTGACGAGGGTAGACAGGATCAGGAATAAGTATATTAGAGGGCCAGCCCAGGTTGGAAGGTTTGGAGACAAAGCCAGAGAGGCAAGATTACTTTGGTTTGGACATGTGCTGAGGAGGGATGCTAAGTATATTGGGAAAAAGATGCTAAGGATGAAGCTACCAGGTAACAGGAAAAGTGGAAGGCCTAAGATAAGGTTTATGGATGTGGTGAGGGAGGAGATGTAGGTGGTTGGTGTGACAGAGCAAGATGCAGAGGAAAGGAAGAAATGGAAACAGATGATCCGCTGTGGTGACTGAAAGAAGATGATGATGATGATCATATCACAGTAAAAAATGTAATGTAATGTAAGGGTATGTTTTCCATTTCATTAAGGAGCATTTCTCTATTTTTATGCATTTGTAAAATGAATGCAGTACAACTTGCAGTTATTTTAAACTTAAAGTGTCATTTAATAGATGTAAAGTACAGACAACTTTTTATTTAGAGGCAGAGTTGTCTCTTAAGCAATTATTCTTAAAAGAAGTATAAAGGTCTTATTTATCTCCTAAGTCAGTCAATGTAATTACAAACATTTTTATAAGTCTACTCACCCCTGACGCACCTTTAGTAAGTGTACCTCAAAGTAGCAGGAGTGTTAAATAATTATTTGTGCACTACTAATGAGTCATACTTGCAAGCCCATTACACAGTTCCACTTCTAAATACTTGGTCTTCTAATGCTAGAGTGTGTGCATGGCATCACATAGGTCCTCACACTATGTTTACCTTCCAAGAACTTTAAGCACATTATGTGATTCATGAATGATAATGAGCTAATAACAGATATAAATATTTACTGTGTACAGAGGGGTTTATCTACACTACATAAGCACACCCTGAGGGTAAATAAACATGTATCATAGAAGGGAAGAGTGCTTGAATTTACCGATTTCAGATAATGTTTGACTGCTGTAATTGCCAAAATCTACTACAGGTCCTGTCAAGGTATGTTATTTTCTTTACAAATAATACTTACACAGTTCTGATGTTATTTTATCATATAACATTGAGTGATCTGTCCTTTGCTAATTTGTCTTGGTTAAGAAGGTATAGCAGTTGCTATTGGAATGATCCTTGTGTAATATGACATGGCCTTATAGCAACATTTTTCTGAGGATATAAACACATTTAAGAAGTAGAAGTAACAAAGTCAAAGTTATATTTCAGCAAATTTTATGGTAAGGCTGTTGTACATGCCTGACATAAACAGATGTTATTCTGTTAGAAGTGGGTTATGTCCTTCACATTGGTTTGCTGGTGTAGGGCTGGGTAATGGTTGGTATGTAGTGGGTATTTTGATTTTCATTACCTAACTGAACGCTATGTACAATTTGGAATTTTTTTTGTAGGGAGGGATTAACATTAGATATTGCAGAATGATCATTTTATTCTGCCCACGTCTGTGGCATTAACAGATATCTGAATATAGGAATCAAATGTTTTTACAATTGTTAACTAGTGTAACAGTGCTCAGTGGTAATGCTGTTTATATATTCAGTACTAAGACATTTCTCTATCCTTATTCATGTCTGTTAAGATGGGGGAGGGGTGAAATTTACAATAACATCTTAGATGTGTATTTTCAAATAGATCATATTTTAATGGATGGCTGCACAAACATGTATTTGTTTTTCTATATATTCCCTGATGATTCTTCTGATACACACACACACACACACACACACACACACACATATATATATATATATATATATATATATATATATATATATATATATATATATATATCTTAATCCTGTACAGGGATATGGCACCTAAAAATCTGTGTCATATAAACCTGCATTCTCAGATGCTGAGAATGAGATTAGAGTGCAGGCAGTGTACCAGGATGCATCATGCCTCTTACAGAAAGACATAGGTGACAAGCCCTTCCACAAACATATCTGGCAGCAGGTGGCTGATGTGAATGCAGTGGGTGGACATGGTCATAATTTTAGCAGCATCAGACATCGGGCTAGTGACATGATCTCCAAGGCCAAAAACGAGCTAGTGCTATATCGACTGATGGTGGTCCTGCTACTGAATCATGACACAGTGAGATGGAGGAGTTCCTTTCTACTGTAAGGGATCCAAGAAGCACAGCAGGGTTTCCCAGTGTTATGCTGGGCATAGGTGCAGAGGTGGAGGACAACCAGAGAGGGTCTATTGCTGATGCTGTAGGTATGTATGGAAAGAGTGAGAAAGAGAGAGAGAAGGAGGGAGATGAGAGACATATGTTAGAAAAATGTTTAAAGTTATAACTAGTGATGTTTTGAGGTGTCATCTTCAGTTTAATGGTTATTATCCTCTGCCCATCTCCATTTTGTCTTTCTAGGTACATCTGGTACTAACGTTCCACAACCACCTACAAATAGTACTGACATGCATTTTTGCAACTGTATTTTTTATATGATAGATTTTTAAGTGTAACTTAATGACATTTGTAATTGCAGCAGCATGTAGTATTGCTTAACTCAGGGTTATGATGCACACGTTCGATCAGTTTTCCTTGAGTTTCTGTTTTTGTTGTGTTTTATTGCTATAATTACAAGTGAACCTGCCACTGACACTATTGAGCTCCTACTGCTTTCTGCAGGAGTATTGGTAAAATCTGATGATGATGGCAGTGATGAAGTGATGCACCCTTGGGTTTGAAGGGGTAATCTGACACTGAGGTTATGGATCCCACATTCCATCCCCAAAGTTTGGACAAAATCAGTATGTCTGTCCATACCCATGACACAGAGCCCTCTGAGATAGGATAGGTTTAGGGTGAAACAGTTTATCATGGTAATGTGGTTACTCCAGTTGCAGTGCTGGCAGTCTCCTCTATCCATTATGAAGGGGAAAGTATCACACAGGTGTGTCAGTAGGGGTGCCCAGAGGGTCCATGCTTTCCACCCTCTCCTTGATGTTTGTGTGTAAGTAGGTGCACCTAACATATGAGTAGGACCATTGTGGAGGCAAAGGCAAGCTCCACCAGGCCCTCTGAAGAGATAGTCAGACTACTGCACGTCATGCATTCCGATGTGCAAGACTGCTTGAACCATGTGGGGAGTCCTTGGACTGGATAAATGAGACAGTGGTATGCCCGTTGGAGAATGGTCAGCATCTATGCATCCAGACAGCTACTACATTGTAAGCTGTTAGCCGAAGTGGCTGTGACAGAGCCTGCTCCCTTACTGACACTATTTCCACTGCTCCATCAGTGGCTGAGGTGTCTACACCCAAGATGTGGTAAACCTCTTGGTTGTGGTTGTGGACATAGTTGTGACGAACACTCATTCAACAGACTTTATGTTCAGGTAGCACCCTGATCTCTAGCCAGGATCATGGAACTATCAGAACAACTCCTGTCAGAGGTAGTTCATGTGGTTGGGGCAGTGATGGTGAACTGAATCCTCTACCACATACGGCTCACACCTATGCAGGATGCCAGAGTGTAGTACTAGTGTCAGTCCTTTAATTGTATTCCTGCTGACCCCCACACACAGTACAACTCATCTTGGCCATAAAAATAAATCATTAATTTACATCTGCTGCTACTGGCCATGACAACGGATAGTTGTTGTTAATCTGATTTTTCACTCACACAAATTTCTTTGGTGTCAGGTGTGTCCTTCTGTAACCCCACCACTAACCTGTGCAAGTGATGGTAACTGTGCCCTATCCTTTGTGCATTTCTTTGTGACTTAGGGTTGCTTATGTCTGAGGCATAGAGTGAATGGTTATGCTTGCTTAGTCAGATGCCTGCTTTAATCAAAAGTATTGTACTGCATTGCACTATTTTGTTATACTGTACTGCTTCAAATGATTCCTATTTATGTTGTGATCTGAAATGTATTTGTAGTAGTGTTATTAGTAATATTGTACTATTATTTAGGAATTATTGCTTGCTCAACACCTTGTGATTCTGAGATTGTCCTGGTCACTGCTGGACAACTTGATGCATGATGCACAGAAAAGGACAGGTCAAACATATGTTTGGTCAGTGCATACTTATTTTATTACTGAGCTGGATTGCATATCCTAGTTTTTTTTTTTTACTGTTATACTTTCTATTTCTTATGGATGCATAAGTATGTTTGCTCATGTACCTGTCTCGATGATTGCAGCAATTTGAGTTAACATTGTGGGTGTTGTTTTAAAATGGGCTTGCTTTGGCTTGATATACATCATAATGTGTTGTGAAAAAAAACATTTTTACATATCTTTTTAATATATTTAGTATTTCTGTTGCATATATCAATCATGACTTACTGCTGACATTTCTGTAAAATTGAGCCATGTTGTATCTTACTGAAGTCCAGTACTTGTATGAGGTTAAATAATTTTATCTCTTCTTTACAGGTTCATCACTTACCTAGGTTAAAGTGTCTTCTGGGATTCTCACTGTATGATGCTTACAGAACACAACCATTACATGAGTAAGTAAAGCCTGATACTTTTGTATGCATCATATTTACTGTTTGTATGTTCTCAACCTCTTAATTTTTCATTTATGTACTGTGCATGTATGCTACTCTCTGCCTCTTAGCCAGGACCATAGTATATTGTGCACACCCCATCTGCCAGGATCTTTGCCAGCTGCTGGTCCTTCATCAGACCCTTCATCTGTGTCTCCTAGTCTTGATGGCTCTGCTTGTGGTGTAAACAACTGTGGTCACCGGCCTTGGTGTCCTTATTGCAAATATTTCCTAAGAATTATCATTTCCTGAAACTATTTACCCTCATCTTTTCTAATGTCCTCATACTTTTCTGTATATGTGCTATCCTTGTAGCATAAGCCATTTCATGCACTCATTATTGTTACTTCTTGTTCATAAAGCTCTGCTAAGCATAATTCCATTTTTCCATCCATGTTTTGACATTGTAAACTGTTTCTTGAGCTAGATTTTAGAATATATTCTTGCATCTGTATATGTGTATAGGCTTTTTAGCATATCCTTGTGTCTGTAGATATGTTGTGTTAATTTCTTATGTGAGTCTATTCACCTGGGCTTTGCCTGCAGATGGTCTGGTAAACAAATATATAAATAAATAAATGTATTCTAATTTGTATAACATGGCACAGACTACCAGTATTTTGGCCAAGGTGGTTGGGTCATACTACAGGGCACATCCAGATGTATCTAGATGTCGGAAACATAATTTGAGCAAGGCAAATACACATTCTATAATGTTTCTAGTTTGAGTGAGGCCATTATTGTAACCTTTCTCAGTGGGCTTGTGTGGGTTTTTCATGGGTGTCTTGTGCCAACATTCCAGTGAATAACCTATATGCCTCACTAGATGCACTTGTGGAAAGTCACTCCATAAAACCTTAGAAAAAGGTCAGATGTTTGCCATATGTGGGGGTCATGGAAACTGCCAGGGTTACTTGCACACACATTATAGATGATCCCATGGGCATTACAGACCATCTGACAGTTGATAGAGTGATATCCTTTTTTTGTTGCTGTATCTCCTTCCCTGTTCATCATATGGGGCATTTACTTCAATGCCTTTACTGTCGATGACCCCAGAGCCTCAGGGAAATGTGCAACAGCATAGAAAAGTTGCTTGGTGGTAGCTCTCTCCTATGGAGTATGTAGAAAACAGGTATATTCCCTTCAGTGTTGCAGCATTGCATTGAGAAATTGGTGTAAAATTCTTGAATCTAAGGCCTGTGACATCCATAATATATCTTCTGTAGGAGTCTGAATAGTATCTGTACCTAGTATACATAATGATAACCTTTGTTTCCACTGGGATGGATTTTCCATGATTTTTCTGGGGCCTCAGGTAAGGGTGGCAGAGACTGACTGTTTGCTCTGAAGTAACTCTGTTTACCCTGTAACTCTGTAATATTTCAGTATCATGAAGTCCATGATAGATTCAATGAGATCCAAACACTCTTATCCTTCTAGGCTGAGCTCTATTAGCAGCAGCACCTTGTATTAAAGCCTGTGACACATACAGATTAAAGATAGCAGCAGCAACCTCTAACATTTATTTTTTCTAAGTCTGTCCATGCCTGTATTCCAAAAAGTAATGGAATTCAGCTAAAGGGAGTACACCTTATAGGCATGACTTTTATACATTCCTGGGTCACTTCACCATGTTGAATTGCTTCATTAGTATGCAATTCATCAAATTATGTGTACCTTAGCATATTCTACCATGTACCCTTGTTTTGCAGCCATGTGTGATGTGTAGAACTGTTTAATGAATCGCAAACATCGAGCTTGCTGGGCCTTAGTGTTCTGTTTTTGCCTTGTTAAGAATTGGTGCCTTCTATTTTGTGGGGGGCTGAGTTCCCATTTTGGTTTGCAGGAACTGCTTTGATTGGAATCTCACACAGTCTGTTACCATCTGAACTACATGAGATATAATGATCCTTTCCACGATTACAGGCAAATTTGAGGCACTTTTCCTTAACTGATTCCCTACAAGGCACAAACCTAAGGTTCATCCATAACAAACCCAGAAGTTTCTTTGACTTGCTGTGTGATGTTTATCTTACATTTATAACAGAGATCTGCATAGATAAAAATGGTGGTCTATATCTGGCAGTTGGAGAGATTCATGTCAAGTAAAGAAATTCACCAAAAAGTAAACCTTTAAAAACTATAGTCAAAAATTAAAAATAAAATTAAGTGTCCTGCAGGGAGGCAACATCCTTGCACTTCCAAATCGCCTTCCCCCATTTAAATAAGCTGACTTAGTATTACTTGTTACATTATCACTTGTCAGGTCTGACCATAACGCAGTCTCCCTTGGAATAAAACTGAAACCAGAGATTCCTTCTGCCCAAAGTACCTTTAGAAATGTCTTTAAGACAAATTAACTACTCCTAAGTGATACACTGGTAAGCTACAAATCCCCACCAAACCTACTTAATTTCACTGTACATGCAATAACGAATACTACCACACTCTACCATGCATAGATGCAGCTGTACCATGTAGGAATAAGTGCATGGAAAACCCCACAAAAAAACCTATATGGTGGAACCATAATATCAACAAACTTTGTAATAAAAGAATAAGACTTTTGACTAAAAGTAAGAAGACTAATTCACAGAATGTTAGAGCCCTTGTCACTAAAGTAAATAAACAACACAGGAGCTTAATAAAATCCATCAAAGCCTAATTTGAGGATAAAATAGCTAGTCAAGCCAAGGACTATCACAAGGCATTTTTAGTTATGTTTGTACCCTCAAAAGCACAATGCATAATGTGTTGAGCTGATTGTGAATGATGTTACCTACACTGAGTCTGAAGATATAGTGAATCTACTGTTAAATTTAGCTCTCCCCTCTGTCTGTCTCTCTGAAACTGGCTCTTGTACAACTATCAAGATCAAGCATTAAAACTGATATAAAAAGCTAAATATACTGTATTGACGGATCCTGACAATATCTCTGGATGCATCTTAAATAGCGTGAATTACAATTTGGCCAAACCTTTAACAACACTGTTCAGTCTCAGCATCAGTACAGATCTTGTACCAAGTGAATGGAGAGCAGCTACAGTCATTTCCCTACATAAGAGAGGACCTTCCACAAACCCATGCACTTTACAGACCAATAAATCTGACTAGACTAACATGCGAATCCATAGAAAGACATCATGGAATCAGTCAGGACATAGAGAACTTCTAAACACTAGACCAGCCTCAGTTTGGACTTGTCAAGGACAGGTCATTCTTACTCAACCTGTGGATTTTTTTGAAAAGGTCATCAAAGCAATGGATGAAGGTAAATGGTACATACTGCATGCCATGACCTGGCCAAAGCTTTTGACACAAATCCATGCTTAGGCATAGCAGAAAAGCTAAATAAACTAGGAATCAAACCCTAATTCACCTGCTGGATTGCCAACTGGTTCACAGATAGGATACAGGAAATCAAAATAAGGAAGTTGCCTTCACAAAGAGATCAGTCACCAGTCATGCCCCCCCCCCAGGGCTTTGTGCTGGGGCCTCTCCTGTTTGTCATCTACTTTTCTGAAGTAAAAGCCAATGCAAATGAATTCTGGCTGATTGTCTGCAGATGACTGCAAGCTAGGAGCTTTCACTGAATCTCCAAATGACTTAGCCATCCCACAGGAAAGGTCGTCCCAGATAAGTAACTGGTGCCAAAAAAATTATTATTGTATCCTTTGTGACGTCATCTACCCCAGGGAACTACCACATTGACAACACATCCTTAAGAGATGATCTTGTTGTTCAGGATTTGGGAGCTTATGTAGACAGTAACTTAACTTTTGATCAACATGTGTCCATTACTGTAATAAAATCCTTCTATATTGTACAGCTTATAAACAAAAGGATTGTGTCTAGATCTAGGAATGTCATTGCCCCCTTTATGCAGCCCTTGTTAAGTCAATTATTGAATATAGTTCCCCCTTCGACATGTATCTGTCCAGACACATGCAATAACTGGAACACCCATAAAGATACCTTACTAGAAGTATACAAAGCCTAAACAACATGTTCTACATGGATCAACTTAATGCACTGTTACTATACTCAGTATCCTATAGACTGCTAAGAGGTGACCTGTGTCTGGCACACAGGACATTCTCCATCCTAATATTGATGGACTTACTGCACATCAGCAAGTCAAATGGCACTGGAATACACAGACTATGGATCTAAACCTTTTCAGCAACATCAACAGAATGGTTTGGAGAGACAGGTATAACTCACAGAGGCTACCACTACTTTTAAACAGACTCCCCATTCACAAAAACAAAGTTCATCTCTGTCCATATTCAATCACAGCTTGGATCTATGGATGTAAAATAGAAAACTTATCCCAAGACTGCTCCATGTGCTATTATTGGACAGAGGCAGCTCCTAAATGCTTTATCCTATGCATACAGCTCCTCAAGTTATCTATGGTATGATTTCATTTATTCCCATTAGGAGTGATATATAATTATCAATCATGGAATGGGTAAGGCTAGTGTCTGCACTAAAAGAGAAATTGGCTAGGCATAAAATGGCCTGCAAGGACAACTAGTCTAGTATGTCTGTAACTGTGTTACATATCTCTGGGGTAAAGATTTGCACTTTCCAAATCACACAACAAACACCATACTCATTTGCAGTAATTCTGCCTGCAAAAATAAATCCAAATAACACCTGAAAGTGACATGATCTAATCAAAACATTTTCAACTTTATCATAGAAGTGATAAAACATAAAATGTTTCAAAACACTTGAATAAAAAATCAGCTCTCAACAATAACACTACTAAAACTGCAATTTTTTTTTAAATCATCTCATCTGAATGACGTCTTCACCAACTTGAATACTAACTGTATCTTTCTATTTAAAGTTTACTACTTGTTTTAAATCAGAACAAATGCCTAATTACTTAGAGACATTTATTCAATATCATGCATGTACTATACATACTGTGGTCTGAACCCTTGTTCATCTAGATTTGTTTTAGCTTACCTGGAGTTCTTTTTTTAACTCACAATGTTTTTATTAAGATTTAACAATTAGATAACAAAGTATAGCAATTAAAGTATATGTAAAATTAGTTTTAAACAAGTAAACAGATGAAAAGAACACAAAAAACAACTATATAGAAAGGTTTCTACTATACATCTAAAACTAAATATTTATGAAATAAGGTTTGTTACTAACATATTATTGACTGTTTATTTAGCAGTTCATTAAGTTTCATGCAGGTGTTGTAAGACATAGTAATTCTGGTTGTTCTCATCTTGATTGTAAGAAGTAGAAGTTCTAAATGACAAACATTGGTTGCAATGTTTATAAATTATTTCAAAGTTGGAGTTAATTCATTTTTCCAATTCTTGGTGATTACTGTCCTTGCAATTGTTAGAATACTCCATAGAAGCAGGTAGTTTATTTCTTTATGCAAGCAGGTTTTGGGGTGTTGAATAAAATTAATGATATGGTTAAAATAAATGTATCATTAAATTGAGCTTATAAAAATAATATTATTCCAGAATAGTTTAATAACTTTACAATCAAAACCATATGCGGCCAATCTGCTTTAATATTCCTCTTTCGTCTCCAACATCCTACTTTTTTTTTATACATTAGTTCAATTCTGTGTGGAGTAATGAATGTTTTATGCATGAATTTCCAGGTAAACAATGTCCATGCTAATAAGGATGCAGTTTGTTTGGGAAATGATTATATATATATATATATATATATATATATATATATATATATATATATATTTATTTATTTATATATATATACATATTTATATATATACATATATATATATATATATATATATATATATATATATATATATTTTTTTTTTTTTTTTTCTTCACTTGGATAATAACTGTTTATAGAATTGAAATAATGCCAATAACTTTCACTGTAATATTTAAAAAAAAATAACTACTTTATATACTCTGGATAAAAGTCCTTTCTCCAATATTTCCTGATGCATTAGAATGATTAAAATATCAATAAACATAGGAACAATATATTTACTGGTGATTGCATTAAGTTATTTTTATTTTCTAGTGAATATCTAGAATTTTGAATATCTAACCACATTTCCTTACTTAAGTTAAATTTTGTTTTTATATATATTCTACAGTTTGCAGTTTTTCTATATCCATCAGCTGAAACCAATATATCAAATTGCTGTTTTTAAATGCATTTGTTTTCGATAAGTTAAAAGTATGTTTATTGTTTTATGTAAATGCAATAGGAAACTATAAAAAGTCCATCCTTTATATTCTGGATTTTTGAAAATTAAATTTCCGAAGGAAATCATTATCAAGGAAATATAACTAGAATTAATTACTAGATTTTGATTATCCAGTATATAATATTTTATTAACCAAAACAATGTCTTGTTTAGTATTATATTTTGATGCAAGTATATCAGATGACTGGATTTTAACTATATGCTTTCTTCTATCTCTGTCCATTTGGCATTATAATTATTATTTGACTAGAGGGAGACTGTCTTATAATTGATGATAGAAAGTATAATTCTAAATCTGGTAAACCTATGCCACCAAAAGACCAACAACTTATGTGGTAATTTAATGCCACTCTAGGTTTATCAGAATACCTAAGAATCTCAGTATTAAAGAATTAAACTTTTATATTTTTGGGAGGAGGGTGAGATAAAGATAGCATTATATATACATCTTTGGTAAAATAATAATTTTAATCAAAGAAAGCGTGTTTTCCATAGGAAAAAAAAACATATTTCATTTATTAATGACATTATTTATAATGGCTAAAGTATTATTATAACTTACATTAATTATACTCTTAATGTTATCCATTAAAGTTATCCCTAAATAATTATTTTTTAATCTCCTATAAGCTATCCAGAAAATCTTTCTTCCATATTATAGGTACTGGAGTTTATAGGTAATTTTTTTGTTTTATTTTCATTAAAAATAAGTCCAGATTTTTCCTGAAAATATTATATTGCATTCATAGGTTCATAGGTAGGTACTATGCTATCGGCCCAAGGGCCTACATAAGCCTAGCCAACAAGGTTCCCTGGCTTACGCCACCCAAGAAAGTTATTTTCCTGTGCCACTGTTGAGCAGAGACACAGAACAGCTTTAAGAGAATCTTTATTATCATTTAAAGTCAAAAGAACATCATCAGCAAACAATAATTTCTTTAAATTTAATTTATTTATCTGTATACCTTTGATATCTAATTTCGATCTTATACAGTTTGCAAAGGGTTCCATAATTAAAGTAAAGAGTAATGTCAACAATGGGCAACCTGGCTTAATTCCCACACAAATTAATATTTACCTTGAAATATACAAACCTATTTTCATATAAGCTAAGGAATTTTCATAAAGAAAATGTATATGTTGTGAAAAACATTTAGAAAAATTACATTTCTCTAAAACAAAGAAGAGATAATTCCAATTCACTGAGTCAAAAGTGCTATTAACGTCTACATTTATTAATGCTAAGTTTTCTTTAGTATTATTTGCATAATCAGTTATGGTTAATATTCATTTAATGTTATTGTAAGTATTCCTATTTATTATGCATCCAGTTTGATCATTATAATCAGACATGGAAGGAAATGTTGAATTCTAGTGGCATGAATAGCCATAAATATTGCATAATCAATGTTCAAATGAGAAATTGGTCTAGAAGAAGAGCACTCTGCTAGGTCTTTATCAACCTTTAAAATTGGAGATATAAGTATGTACTTTCATAATGTAGGAACTTTTGTTAAATTTCTTTACTGTAAAAAACTTTGAACAAAATATTTAAAGCTTCGTTAAGCATGTGTTTATGAAGTTCTGGTATTATGTCATCATTACCAGGTACTTTGTTAAGTTTTAGTTTATTAATTTGTTTTTTAAGTTCAGACATTAATATACATCTATCAATTAAATTCGTTTGATCTTCAGTCAACTTGTTTTTAGTATATTTTCTAATAAATGTTTTAATCATTTCCTCTCAGTCCATTACTGGATTATATTCATTATTTTTATTAAAGTGAGTTCTAAATACTCTTAAGATATCTTCTATTCAGTAGCCTTTTTCTTATCATTAGGACAATAGAATTATTTAATGTGATTAGATTTAATAAACAATTTTGTCATAGAGGCTAATTTATGCATGGATTTTGGATTTATGGAGAAATTATTTTTTTTCCCAAATTTACCATAATTTTATGGTTTAAGATCGCTAAGTATTTGCTTTGTAATTCATTAATTCCTTTTGTTAGGTTGTCTTGCCCTTTTTGACTATCCAGTTTTAATATATCTATTCTTTCTTGCAAATCTGTTGAATCATTATCCCATTATTTTTTCTTTAACACATACCAATTCATAATTTTACCATTTAAGTATGCTTTTAGGACATCCCATAGATACATCTCAGATATATCCCGTGTATAGTTGATTTTAATAAAGGTTTGAATCACTTTATTAAAAAAAAAACTTTAAAATCCTTTAAATTAGTTATATAAGCTGGTATCCTTTTAATGGGAATGTTATTATTAGAGTTTAATATAAGTTCAAATGTTATAATGTTAGGAGCAGAAAGTGGGAATAAGACTACTTTTACTTTACCTAATCTACTAGTTAAATGAATAGAAATATATACTCTTTCTATTGTTGACTGAGCTCCATGTCTATAAGAAAAGTGAGTATAAAAAAGTGATTCTGGGTCAAAAAAAACATCAATATCCTTAATCTAAAGTAATTCTATGACATTTATTAATGCCTTTGCTGAAGCTGATATTCTTCATTTCCTAGTAGCCCTTAGAATCTGCTTCTTTTAATATACAATTAAAATCTCCTGCCAAAAAGCTATTACTTTGTGAGAGATGAATGATCTGTTCTAAATTATGTTTAACTGTTTGGACACTTATACCAGGTATCCATTACACATTAATAAGAGTATATAGCTTTCTTTTAATTTCCATTGTTACTGAACAAAAATATGCCCTTGTCATCACTATACATATTTAATATAGTGGGTATAGGTAAAGAGTTTCTCCATAAAATAGCTACCCCTCTTTTTTTCTGACTATACAGAGAGATCTTTAATACAGTGTAATATCTAGTATTAAGTCGACTTATATCTTCTTGTATCAAATTAGTTTATTGTAAAATATAATTTGAGATGTAAATAATTTAAGAAAATTATTTAAACTCTTTCTTTTACAACCATTATGTAATCCATTGATGTTAATGGAAATGAACTTTGTGTGTCATATAACTATAACAAAAAAGGAAATTAATTTCATTATAGTACACAAATATAAAGTAAACAATGAACCACTCAGAAAAGTATTATACTGCTTATTATCCATTGTGAATCTGACATTCTTAATGTTGTTAGGTATAGAGGCATAATAGAAATTATACTAGACACCAATAAAAAAAATCAGGATGTTATATAAAAATTAAATAGGTTTATAGGTTGGTGCTAGGCTATCGGCCCTAAGGCTTATACAAGCCTAGCCATAACAATCCCCTGGCTATTTCTTCCCACAGTATTTACTTCCCTGGACCCCTGTTTAGCAGGGTGACTGATGTGATCCTTGGGGTGAATGTCCTATTTCCCACCCAATCATCAAGGTTCCTTTTGAAGAGGGCCAAAGAGGCACTCTGCTTGACATGTATGGGCAGTCTATTCCAGAGAATGGGGAGTTTCTGGGTCAGGAACCTGTCCCTCCAGCATGTTTTGTTCATTGTGATGACAAGGTTTAGATCCCTAGAGTGTGTGCCTCTGAGGGATTGGGATTTCTTTAAGTGTAGCATGTCCAAAGCTCTGGGTTTGACATGGCCTTGTATGTTATGCAGAGATCACCTCTGAGTAGACGATATGCAACAGAGTATAAGTGGAGTTTTTTTAGACGGTCAGCATAGGGCATCTGCTTTAGGCCTGTGATTCTTTTAGTGAGGTATTTCTGTGGCCTTTCCAGTTGTTACAGATGTCTTGAGCGGTACATACCAAATGGGGCATTGTATTCTATAATGGGTCTAATGACGGATGAGTACAGTGGGACAATGACCTCATTTTTTCTGGATGAAAAGCCCTTGGTGATGAGGTGTGCCACATAGAAGGATTTCCTGACTGTTGTGGTGATGTGGTAATCGGAGGTGAGACCACTGTCCAACTGCATCCCTAAGTCTCTTATCACACTTTCAATGTTTAGTGTACTGCCACCTATGTGGTAATTCACAGGTACATGTTTTTTTTCCCAAAAGGGATAACTATACATTTCTTGGCATTGAGCTTGAGCTCATGACTCTGGCACCAAGCATCTGTTTCTGTAAGACCCTTTTGTAGAATATCCGCATCATTTGGGGATTCAATAATGGCTCCCAGTTTGCAGTTATCTGTGAACTTTGTTAGCCAGTGTCACTTAGTGTTGGCCTGTACTTCAGAGAAGTAGATGTCAATCAAGAGTGGCCCCAGGACTGTACCCTGAGGTACTCCACTTTTCACTTGTCTGGAGCTGGATTTGGAGTTGGCTACTTTTACAGTGTGGGTTCTGTTAGTAAGCCAGTTGGCAACCCATTGAGTGATGTAGGGATTACTGCCCAGTTTAGTAAGTTTATCTATGATTCCAGAGGGGGGGGTGGTGTCAAAGGCTTGGCGAGGTCCAGATACGGTGTGTGGACCACCTTACCCTTGTCTACGGCTCTGGAGACTGATTCAAAGAAGTCTATCAGTTTCAGGAGACAAGATCGGCCCTTCACAAATGCAAACTGCCTGGGGTCCAGTGTTTGAAGGTTGCCAATGTCTTTGTTTATAAGTTCCATGATAATACGTTCCATGGCCTTGCAGATCAGGCTTGTCAGACTGATGGGGCGGTAGATTGCAGCAGTGCTCCAAAAACATACCAAACTAAAAAACTCAGAACCAAAACCAAGCAATGTCAAGGCAAGGCTCCAGACACAAAATTTAGCAGTTTCATTCTACTTTAATCAGAACAGAATGTCATCAGAAAATGCAAAATGTAGATTCACCACAAGAATTTAAAGAACTGCAATAAAACGTGATGCATACAGCCAATGAGAGATAAAACTGATGATATCATGTTCTTGAAATTTCCCTGAAATTCTAAAGTAACATGACTAAAAAAAACAACAGCAATAAGTTAAAAGCATATGTTGACAAAAATAACTTTTAAATACTATTAAATCCTTAGTGTTCGTAAAACAAATTTAATGTTAATTGTTTTATTGAGACCTGGGGCTCTATCTCTCCTCAGTCTACTCTGCCAACTGCTTTCCTTACCTTAATTTCATTATAGTACTTAAATGTAATGTAAACAATGGACCACTCAAAAAAATCTTACACTGTTTATTGCCCATTGTGAATCTTACATTCTTAATGTTGTTAGGTATATAGGTATAATAGAAATGATAGTAGCCAAAAAAACCCCAAAAAACAGAATGTTATATAAAAAATTAAATATAAGATTCTTATTAACTTTCCTTGCCCTCATGGAGTCTGTCATTCCTAGTTTGAATAGTAGAACCATCCAAACTATCCCATCCACCAACATGAGTAAATCCAATACCTTTTCTGCTATTTAAAAAAAATGTCATGTCATTTATGTAAAAGTTAAACTCCACAAAGATCAGTAAACCTTTACATTTTTTATAAACACATAATACCTGCGGTATGTCACCTATGTGTTTAAGTTAGATATGCATGAATGATATAATATAAAACACTAAATAATGAACAAATAGTAACTTTCAACACTTTGACTATCATACATATGTAACTGATTTGCAGCTAACTGAATGAAGATAATGGTTCACCTTTTATAGTATCACCACAATTACAACATGTATTGAAAATTAGTTTCAGTTTTATATTATATATGTACCTTTTGGCTAGACCAAATAAGTTCAAGCTTCTACAGGTGTAGCTCTGCCTCAATCTTTCTATACATAAACATATTTTTTGGAAATAGACAATATGTACTTGCCTAACTTCAGGTGCAAAGTACTGTCAGTGTGGAAGCTATTTTGGGAGTAAGAACTATCCAAACTACTCAGCAGATGATTCCCACTGTTCCATACAACCCAGTTTAAATGGATCATTATTCAAAACAAGTTTGTATTTCGCATAGATTATCTTGATTCCATGTTCTTCACTAGAATAGAAAGATGTTACTCTGGGGTGCTGAGCACTTGAGGACATCCAAAACTCAACTTGGCTAGTGAGCAAGCCAGAAAGTGCTCACCCCTAGCACTGTATGGCCCCTGTATCTCCCTCTGGAAAGGGACCCATATAAATTATATTTATATATACTTATTTAACTTATACAGATTATTCTACTATGACAATATGGCAAACAATGTCATTCATGTAACTAAGATGAGTAAGTATGGTATCCCATTAAAAAAATTAGCAAATGTTGGGGTTCTTCTGAGGTCACATACATGACATCACTTTTAAATATGAACTGCGTCTGCATCTCCAAATGATACTAACCTATAATAATTTAAAATACATCTCTTTTTTGCACCCATAGGATAAAGGCTCACCAAATCCTGACTTCAGATTTTCTTTTTCCAATCCATGGAAATTAAACTGAGAATCAAATCTAATGCATAACCAAGTGAACTGCCTGAGAACAATTATTTTGAACAAAAGTTAAAAGTCACTGGGAAATACTAAACTTCATTTCTTCTGAGGTATAGCTTTTATAAAAGATGTACATAGGAAATAGAATCTCTTTACTTCAATGATTATAATATTTATAGTAAGTCAATCAAAACTACACTTCCAGGGTGGAAGGGGTCAGAGGACATAATGACATCAGTCAAACATTGATTGGGTAAAAATTGCAGTAGCCCACAAATCACAAAGAACCTGCAAACTGCTTTGGGATTCCTATCAAGACAACTCATTCAATGGTAACTAGGTCACAAAAGCACAAAGGACAGGATATATTTACTTAGATGAATATGTACCTGGATTTTATGTCTTGTGGCTAAAGCAGAGGTGTTTATTTAGTTTGAGGAAAATAAGTGAATGTTTCCTTGAAAAGTTTTAAGGCACTAGAATACGCAAAGGACCACTCAACTATGTTAGAAAATAACCCAGTTTTACTGCCTTTCTTCATACTTATACTGAGCTATTTCCATTATTACAATCATATGAAGAGTTGAATGACCCCAAAAACTATTACTTAAATGTGCCACCCATCATTATCATGTGAACTAGTGTAGAAAGTCTCTAGAAATATTAGAATTGCTATACAGATTACATAGTCAAGAAGCAGACTTAAATTACATTTTAAAATGTTATTACAAGCTGTATCAGTTTGTTATTTAATCGGTATCCACAAAATGTGTATGCAGCTCAAGATGAAATGCAGATCTGAACACCTATCAATGACATCTGAGAAAAGAAAACCACCAGCCACACTGCATTTCCTTGACTGATCAGCTCACACAAGCAATGCAAAGCAAACAGCCCCTACCAAACAACAAACCCAAATCTTTCAGGGTGAAGCAAAAGCTAGTTTGTCATTGTGGAGGCAACTCTGGAATGGACTAGCTTATGTTTCACCCTGAACAAGTCACATAACCATTTTCCAAATAAAAATAGAAGGCCTTCAATGGCACTTTTCAAACAAACATCCACAAAACAGCTACAAGACAACAAAAGGAGTGTCTCCAGCACAGAAGGCATCCATAGATGAAATAAGGTGTGTACCCAGTATTTAACTGGAAAACTGATATACACTTGACTGGATAAAATATGCTTCTCCCTTCAAAAGCATAGGTACAGCTTACATTTGCAAATTCCTATATAATGCTTTTCATGTTACTGTACTGCCAGCAAGATACTATACATTAGGCTAAACCAGAGATTCCAATTTCTGTAATCTAACCTACAATGTCAGATGCAAACATCACACCTGGCAATAGTAAACACAGACCACAGAAACAAAACCCAAAGGCCAACCTGCCACACAAAAAAGCTCATGAACAAAGTAGGAAAGCCAAGCTATGAAAAAGAAGACAGGAAGCGTCACCATTTTTTTAAAGTAAGTGCTCAAGCTCATCACATTCAAAATCAGGTAGCGTCATTGAACATGAGTTGCCAACGAGGCAAACCAGTGCTTTCATTTGCTCACAAGAAATAATTAAGGACATCTCTTCCTCACACAGCCCATTAACAGATCAGAACACCACAGCCAACCCCAACAATCCACAACCCAACAAAACAATCACAACAACATCAGCCAAACCACACACTATCATCAAATCTAGAAAAGACAGAAAAAAAAGTCACTTGAAAAATGCATCCAGCAAGAAACTCTATAGGTGACCCCACTCCCAAACCACCACCAGAGATCACAAATGGTCCAGAAGAAAACAATTCAGCCACAGGCATCCACAACACAAGCATCATACAAGGAAACTGGGAAGATAAATATAACAAAAAGACGTCATAAGAGAAGTCCACATCAATTAAATTGGTAATAAGTGAGCAACACTGTAAATAAGCAACAACTTTAATTTATAAAATAACATTTTATTTATTTATTTATTAGACATTTGATGACTGACTGGGCAGGTGCCCTTTTTCAGTGGAGACCAGAGGAGAAAAGCTCTAAAAAAAAAACATATAATAATTAAGTACTGATTAAGTAAAAGAAATTATACAAGAGTACAGAGATATTAATATTCCATGGCATTCAAAAATAGAAGTATTTACACTAAATTTATTATGTTACGTACTTAATAAAGAAATAAAATATACTAGAAAGCATATGTAAGAACATCAGTTCAGCTTAATCCAGTGTCACAGTTAAGTCATATGAGTCTTGCTATTTCATTATATATGAAGCCCAAAGAGGAGCTAAATTAGAAGGAGAATCAAGAGATACGCCAGAAGGTCAAAAATAATAGATTAGTGAGAGGGCAGAGGGTGGGGAAAGGTATATCAAGTAGGGCCAGAGCAGGGGCAAGTCCTAGAGTTTAGTAGATAGTTTTTTAGAGTTTTTTTGAAGCAGGTGGCATTGGTGATCGCTCAGGTTCCTATTACAAGACCGAAGATGCATTCTTTCGAATGTGTCTTGGTGGAACATAAAAGACTGAAAAGACAAAATATTGAAGCGGCTTTTAAGCAACTTTTTTCCCAGAAAAAGTATTCACTTGACCAGTTCGTTACCTTGCCATTTTCGGCACTGTAGTGCAGTCTCTGAGTTGGTATATTTAAGTGGGGGGTGGGGTGGGATATTTTAAAGTGTTTTCTTTCTTTTCCTTTTTTTTTTTTTTTTTTTTTTGTTGAAACAGAGATTTTTTTCCCTTGGAAAAAAATCGCTGTTCTGACAGTTCGACGTTGTAAGCTTTCGCTTACTTAGGGTCGATTAATCACCATTCGCCTTTTTATATGTTCAGTGATGTAATATAGACCCGATTGTTCTTAGGTATGGTGGAAGCTTATTCCAAGCACTGGCCACAGAGTGGTTATAGAGAAGTTTACCTGTGGTTTTGTTCAGCTTGTAGATTTTTAACAGGTGCTGTTTGGAACTGCGGAGAGTGCGGTGAGATATGTAAGGAGAGATGAGAGTTGAGAGGGCAGGACAAGAGTGGGGCTTATTAAGTTTATGGTGATCACAGTTTTCAATTTGTAGTGCTGGAACAAGTTTTAAAAGATGTAAAAGATTTGTTACTGATGTGCATTTAAATAGCAGCGAACTCATATGGCAGCTAAAGTTCAGTTCTACTAGTTACCTGGGTTTAAATGACTCAGTATCCATTAATTCTGTGTTAAAATTAAAGAACTTTGAAGTGTAAATTATTTCATTATCAAACAATAGTCACTGGTGGGTTTTAGTCATGTATTTTTACAATTAATTGTTCTTAATGAATGAATTTACTTGGATTGTTAGTTCTAATGAAGTTCTCAAAATGTATAGAATGAAAGTGCTTAACTCTTGTTTGATTTATTGTTTTATTAAAGTAAGCTCTTTATTCCACCATTTCTTTTCTTGGATCCATCAGTTTGTGCTGTTTTTCAAAACTGCTCTTGAGTCTGCATTATCTCAGAGTAATCATTGATGGCAAGTTGGCACTGTAGGAACAAGTGACAGCCATTGCCAGAGCCTCTTTTTATCACCTGAGGAATAGGACTAAGAATAAACACCATAATAGACGAGGACCTTTCTGTTGTTGCTCTTTCCTTAGTCTCATTGTATCTTAACTACTGCATTGCCCTTTATGTGGAACACCTTGACAATAAGCTTTATCACCTGCAGCTAGTATAGAACACCATTGGGCATCTAATGACGGTACTTCTTGTTTATATCACATTATCCATATTCACTGAAATATACATTTTCTGTCACCATGCTCACATGTACAAAGTCTTCCAACTAGTATTTGTAGCCCTATACAACTTCTTTGTTATTATTATTTTTACTTTTGTTAAACAGGTAAACTTACTAGGCCCAAGTGTCTCTTTTTAGGACAGACCAGGAGCACTGTGTGGTTAAATCACATGATCAGAGTCACACAGTAGTCAAATGGAAAATAAGATGAAGCCTATTAACAACCTACAGTTTTAATTCTTACATGCCTGCTATATGAAAGAGTTGTTGGTTCCTTACCTTCTATTTTTCTTCCTTTGCTTGGCCTTTTTGGATCTGTCAGGGATTCTGGTTTCAAGGGTGTGACTAAAAATTTTGTGCTTGTTGTTTTTTGCATATCAGTTGCTATACTTTTGGAATTTGCTACCAGAGTACATTCACAAGTGCTCCACATTGGGTGGCTTTAGGAGTACACAGAACTACCTTATTCCTAGATTCTCATACAGTGTAAATAGTGACCTTTTGGAATCCTGCCATGCTTACTATAGGTTCATAGGTGTTTACTAGCTTAATGACCACAAGGGCCATTTTAAGCTTAGCCATGCATCCCAAATCTCAGACAAGTTCAGATACCCTTGATAAGTGCAAGCAGGCACCTGGGAGATGAAACATTTACAAGAAGGAGCCTGGGGGATAAACCATTTACAGGTTGTCCATTAGAGACATAGGTGCCAAATCAAGGATTAATTTCTTGTTCCCCATCCAATTGTTCAAGTTGCACTTGAATTGGGTTAGGCAGGAACTCTGCTTCACATGGATGGACAGCCTGTTCCATAGCTGGGGTAGTCTCTGGGATACATACCTGTCTCTCCAGCAGGTCCTATTTATATCACAGGCAAGGTTTAAGTCTTTAGAATGGGTAATTCTGGTGCTGTTTGTTTTGTGGATATGCAGGAGATCCATCAGAGTGGAGTCTGTCATTGTCTTGTATGCCTGGTATAGATCTCCCCTCAAAAGCCTGTAGAAGACAGAATACAGGGATGGGGCCTTGAGATGGTCTGCACAGGACATTTTACTTACACCCTGTATTCTTTTAGTGAAGAACCTCTGTGGACGTTCCAGTTGTTGGATATGCCTGGTTAGGTTTCAGTTTTAGACTTTGTCCTGATTTCTTGTGTGAAGAAGTTGTGAGGCATGACCAGCATGTGGTCAACGTGCTGACTCCTCTATTGACTGTAACACAAGTACTGGTTATGTGAAGGACATGCACATCAGAAGATCATAGGATCATAAAGTATGAATGTCCTGGATTAGAACCCCTTGCCATCTGTACTCCAGTCTCACATTCTACACATCCTCACATGCCTTTTTTACATGCATATTTTAATTATTTACAATTTCATTAATCATTCTGTAGCTTTCTTGTATATGTTTTTTTGTGAGGAACTCCTATTCCCACATGACGTGGCTTCCATCCTTCCCATAGTACTAGCACTGTACTTCTAATCCACATAGATATTGCCAATAAAGTTACAGATGATGGCTAAATAGTCTTTTCCTTACTTATGTACTTGTCTAAAGCCTTCAGTACAGTTTGCACTTCATATGTCCTCATTAGTTCTTTCTCAGTCCATCCTTGTATGGTTCCAAAGCTACTTGTCCAACAGGTATCAGTATAATGGCACTTCACCTTCTCTCCTTACCTCCTAGTCAACTCTGGTGTACAACAAGTCTCTATCTTGGTCCTCTCCTCTTTAACATTCTCACCAACACCCTCCACACATCCACACAGCAGGGAGCCCTAATACAGTATGCAGATGACTCTGCTCTCATTTGTACATCTGACAATGTGGCACACCTCCAAAAAAAATGACTCAAGAAGCTTTAACAGCAACTGAAACATGGCTTTGTAACTCACAACTCATGCTCAACCCAAAAAACAAAACAAAACAAAAAAAAAACAAAGAATGACTTTTTCCCCCAAATCCCTCCATTGACGTCACTTCTTAGAGGAAATTATTAGTGATGACAGCTGATGATAATCTGCATATGTACAATTACATAAGGAAAACTAATCAAAAACTAGGGATGCTTTGTAAAGCCAAAAACATTGTTGCTGATGCAACTAAAACTACACTTGCCACTACTTAACTCCTCTACACACTCCTTTATAGTTCCCCCTTCCTTACTAACCTCCAGGCATCAAGATAAAGCAAAACTTTAACAATGCTATAACAAAGTTGCTAAATTTGCAGTAATTACCTCTTTCAGAACCCACCATTGTATAGCAAAAGCCTAAATTGGTCGGTACTACCCCATCAACTAACATATGCACAGCTTCTAACCACCTATAAAATTATCCAGAATCCATCTGTTTGTCTAGCAGTAAATAACATTCTACACAACTATGTTCCTAGTCGGTTGTTACAATCCAGTGGCCAAAAAAATCCTCTCTGTCCATGAACCTAACAAATCTGCTGGGCATTATCTGTATTCATAAAATGTTCTTAAGGCTTGGAATTCCTTATCTGTATCCATCTGGCCAATACACTCCCTTCCATCCTTCAAAATCATTCTGAAAGACTTTCTAACCAAAGTCTGGCTTTGTTCTTGCTTAACACCAGGATAAACTATATCCCTAAATGTGAATAAATACCTAGTCATACCTTACATCTCCTTAACACTCCCTTCATCACTCATTTCCTTACTTCTCTCGATTTCTCTCCCATGTCTTTCTCTCTAAATATACCACAAGCCTGCTTGTCTCTCATTTTCTATTACAATTCCTGTTTATATTATACTAACCTACTTTTAGTTTCTCTATAAACTCGATACAATTTCTCTTGTAAGTATTTAATCATTGATGTATAACGTGTATCTATTCTTAACCAATGTTTTAATATTATGTCTAATTTGAGATCATTTTTTAAACTGTATTTTTTATATTATTTTTAAATATGGTAAAATTATTGTTCTTACAAAGTTTTGTAATACTTTGGAGCTTTTTCCCCCCAGGCCTCCACTGAAAATGGGCTGCTACTTGGACTTTCCTGGTAATCAAATGTCAGTAAATAAATAAATAATAATGTTGATTTTGTGCTTATGGTTTTGTGCTGTGCTTCATTTCTTAGGCACAATAATAATAATGAATTATAATTTTAAATTTGCTTTGTCTTTCTAGATTGGCAATGCCTATAGTCCAGGCTCTTTGGATCACCCCTTCCATAAGGACATATTTAAGAACTCTTTCAGAAGTTCAAATAGTGTCCCAGCAACCTTACTGAGGATACTGTACAAGATCCTTCTCTGCATCTTGCCCCTCTGCTCCTCATTTCCTCAGATGTTGCCACCTTATCTATCAACCCAGTCCATTCTTCTATCCTGTATTTCAGTAACTCAGTCTGCCTTCCTTTTAGTATGTGAAGTCTGATGAAAAGTAGTCATTTGAAATTCTCTCCTGTCCCCTTGCCTTTCATGACCCTCCTTAAGCCACTTCAGATATTTTTTTATTGGCCTCTACTCAATTTTCCATGTACCAAAAGACATTTTTCTTCTGTCAATGACTGCTTTCATTCTTCCTTCCATTTGTGCCTTGACCCTTTTCATGTGCTTTGATGTTTTGCTTCTGTCCACATTGTAGCTCTCTCACTGAGACATCAACCTTGAGCTTCCTTTCCCTGGATTTTCTCTTGTCTCTTAAGAGATTTGTTCACCTCTACATTTATTGATACTCATTTTTCTCTTCGCCTTTGCAACCCTCTTCAATCCCATTTTCATAAAACCAAAACAACTTTATTATATTCTACAAGTCTCCCTTTCCTATGATATTTCTCCCATAACCAAGACCATTGCCCATTAATTATTCTGTCAGAGTATAATAACAACCTAAGAGTACACTGTATGAACAATATCCCATGGATTTAAATAGACAATGCTGAACTGATTGATTACTGACATGATTTGATCGTAAAGGCATGGATACACCCAGTATTACCCACACCTGTTAATGTTTCTTTATTATACAATGCAGTGTGATACTGATATATTTGATTATATTTTAACTGGGATAGTTGCAGGTCATTGATGCATTGGTGGATGTGTGACTTTAGTTCTAAAATTTAATATCAATAATAATTATGACAAAAAAATCTACCTGCAATGAATGAAGTGCAGCAGGCTGCAGTACTGCTAGCCATTGAGGAGGATGTGGCTGTGCTCTCTAGAAGGGGGTCAACTAGACCAACTGTCAGCTCAACAACTCCTTGACAGGTGACAATTCTAGACAGACAGCTGGTGCAGGCTGTGTGCAACATGTCTACCCCACACGTCTGTGTGGACATTGTGAGGCAACCCCATCCATCTTGCAAAAAATAAAGTGTCTCAGCCAGGGTGTTCTGACATCTTGGACATCCCAGACACACATGGGAGATGCTGTAGGAGTGTCACATACAGCTTCCTGTTGTATACTATCAAAATTCTTGGCAGCAGTGAGCAATGAGGTGGATAAGTACATGCACTTTCCATCTACCCCCATGGAGCAGAGAACTGGTGTGCACCAGTTCTATAACCTTGTAAACTTCTGACATGTACTTGGTACAATAGATTGCACCCACATCCCTATCAAGACCCCATTTCTTCCAGAATCAGATACATCAACAGAAAGGGGTATCCATCCCTGAACTTCCAGTTCATGTGTGCAGCAGATGGCACCATAACAGACACCATGGCAGCACACCCTGAAAGTGTCCATGATGGTACCATAAGGGGAAAAATGAGCTGAAATACTTGAGAGACTACTACCGGGTAGGTAGAGGAACACAGCTAGGATGTTAGCTGAGGACATCCCTCTCAACAATATCTATGGTGACAACATATGCATTTACTCCCCACAACAGGTGACTGTGGTTATCCATGCAAGCTGTAGCTAAAGACTACATATAGAGAATCATCAGACCTTGCAGAGGAGGCCTACAATACAACACACAACAACATGAAATACCATTCAGTGTGTATTTAGTGTACTGAAAACTAGGTTCAGAAGTCTGGACACATCCAGGGATGCACAGAAATACACACTTGACAAGGAAATACAGATGATAACTGTGTGCACCATGCTACACAATATGATGACAACAGCACATGGCATCCTTCTAGCTGTAGTATAGGTGAATGACCCCAAGAACCCCAGATGTCTGAAGATGATATCCCACAGCTATCAGAGGAGGAGCAGAAGGACACAAGAGGCAGAAGACACAGGTGTGGGTGATGGAGGGTGAGACAAGTCAAGACCCAGGTAACATGGCAGCATCTGACACACAACTTTGAGTCATGACAAGCCACACATACATAAGTACAGAGATTAAATATTGATGTTCAGGTGTTGCCCCGGCATAGCAGCATAGATTGCATCTAATGGCGATTACCCAGCAGATATACATACCTAAGACATAACAACATAATCATAACATGTAACAATATGAACATATACCAATCTATCCCAAAAGGGATCGCCAACTCAGACCACAACTGACACAGGTATGCATACAGACTCATATTGGTGTATGTGTGTATGTAAAACAATAAGGGATATACATCTTTGAAACATATTCCTATCTGTCCACTATGAAAAAGATGCAAACAGGAAAACAACTCAGGACATAATACAGAACTACTGTTAATATCAAAAGCAATATATATCATTGCAAAGTAGGAATGAACTAATGTAATAAATGGAGTCACTTATGGTTAGTAAAAATATTGGACTCTTATGGCATCAGACTTATTAACAAATACTGTAAACATAGACAGATGACATTGCCAGAGGTCTGCACAGCAATCATCTTTACCACGGGGTGAAATTGACACTGTTGGACAGAGTGGATCAACTATCAGGGTTACTCTAAAGCAGTCTGGGGCACCCACACTGATGTCTCACACTTTGGTCTGGTCTGCCTCTACCACATATGGAAACACTTGGTTCAGGTTCCTCCACAGATAAGATGGATGGGGTGATGCCAGTATGTGGAGATACATGGTGGTATGGAGCATGAGTATGAGTTGACTTTCTGTTCATCACTGCTGGGCCCACATAAGATCGGTCCAAAGCAGAAACGTCTGCACTTTGTAGCATAGATATCACTCTCCAATGGCCAAGGTTTGGTCTACGGATAGGGAGCCTGCTTCTCCCATTTGTCAATCAGCTAAACACATTCAAGGCATGTGGAACCCTGCTTGTACTACAGCACTGCTGTAGTACTGTCATAGCCAGAGATTTTACAGACCAGGCCACAGATAACATACTTTCTTCCTGTGCAGGCAATGATGCCATGACCTCACAGTGTCTGCACTCCTGTCCTTCATGCAGCACACCCAGCTGATATGCAACATGATCTGTGGCACAGTCAAGTGCACAGATGTCAAATCCATGATGTCTCTGAGAACATTCATTTGCCTGTAGGAGTAGGCAGACACCCTCTGACACATGCTCATTCACAACAGGTGCATGACTATGCCTGCTGTGACAGGCCGTATCAATGTGTTGTGAGGAAATGTCAATATCTGCAGCAAACCCAACATGGGTCTTTTGCCCATAGGCCTCATTCTGTTCGCCACCTGATGTCCCTTTATTGTCAGAATGGCTGGACAAGTTTTCCTCCACATCTGAGGGTACAGCCACATCCACATGACTTTCATCATCTGTGCCAGACTGCATCACCATGTCAGTGTCCTGTGTGCCAGGGGCTATGCTACCATACTGAGTTACATCAGATCCCACATTGGGATCAGTGGATGGGCTAATGAAGGATGAAGGCAGCTGATATGCTAAAAGAAGAGACAGATGACACAAGTCAGATGAATGTGCTTACATCACATGCTGTATATCATTAATGACATATAATACATATATCTCACTGCAATGTTATACATAATAAGGACCAACCATGTGGTCTTGTCTGTGTATGAGCTATAGAATCTATATAACAGTGAGTTGACAATTATGTTGCATATACAACATACACGACATGTAAGAGGAATACAAGCATAACATACACCTGATAAGTCCTTGTTTGAAGATGGCGCTGGGTGAGTGGGATGAAATACAACTGTTGTAAGGAAACAAATTCACAATCACATCCTTGCCAACATGGACCATTCCAACAGCATTAAAACATACAGTGGGCATTACATACACGTACCAGTTGTTTGTGTATGGGATGCTGATTTAGACAGTTTATGAATGGGTAGAAGGACACAGTATTAATGGAGGACAACAACAGGAGTAGCAGCAATGATATGTATGAATGAGACTTAATAACATCCCAGAGATACCCTCTCAATGTGGTGAGTTTTTGTGTCATAATGCAGATCCTACAGTGGTAAAGACAAAGCCAACACAGTCATGTATGCAGGTAGCAGAATAGTCAGATGATGACATACACAACACAGTAACAGGGTCTGCTGATGTTCACATGTCATACAGTGTACCTGTTGGCCATATGACCCTGTGTAGAAAAACAGCAACATTAATTTCTTGCAACACAGGTCCTTTACACATTGCTGCAACCTATGAACATGTTAGGGAAATATCAATATGACAGTTGACAGTAAACAGCACTTAGATGACATGAGGCTGAGGCAATAACAGGTAGTGGTCGCAGTAGCAGTGTATGGAGACACTCACCTGCCATTTCTTGCTGTTGTGCAAAAATAGATGGACCTGTCAAAATGAATGTAGACAACCTTACACATGATGGTTGCACTGTTATGTCTGTACTGCAGTTGTATGGCTACATATCATTACACTTACATTGATCATCATCATTCTATGTGAACCCCATTACACAATTCTGCTGTGACAAAAAAGTGACAATACATGAAAATGCATGTAACAATGTGTATTGATGGACTCTATATGCATCAATGTTATGCAAAGTAGCACATACTTGTGTGACCTGGAATACCTGCTTCTATCCCACCACTAGGTATGCAGTGCTCTCACTCGAAGTATACAGGGATGCAAGAAACTGTATGATCTCATCAGGTGTCAGTATTGGGCCACCATTGGTGGCATCCCTCGATCTCTCAAACCATCATACCCTCTTGGCTGCATAGCGGATCATGTCAGAGCAGTGTCAGCAGCGGCCTCATGGGATCGATTTGTGACTTCCCACAGCGTTAATCATATTGGTGAGGTCAGTCCAGATTTCATTCCTCCATGCTGTATTTCCTGTCCATCCAAGGAGTCTCTACCCATGTTGTCATAATGTATCTATAATAATTTTGTTTTCCTGTGGGGAGAAATTGTCACCCAATGTCAGTTTGTCATCTGAAAGACAGTTATATGCACACATAGATTCATGTGTGGGCCCACATATGAAGATTATTATGTGGACAGCTGATGTCAGTGTAAATACTATGCAGTCCTGTGCAATGCAAAATTCTATGAAATACTAACTGTGCCATATAAAACCATAAAACAATGTCTGAATACATAACACTTGGAACAGTACATTATGTTAGATTCAAACCCCTTACAGTGGATATCTGAGTAACAGTGGTCCAAACATACCAGTGTCATGCCATAGGAGCCACACAGTCTACATGCATTTCACATTGACATACTATACAGACATATGTGTACAACAGAAATGTATGATGTCTGTAGCTGCAATGTATTTTCAGCCTAAATAGAGAACCAGTATAAAACACTCTGTCATATGACATGTTATACATAATGACCTTATATCAACGTAATCATTATTGAGCAGTGAACACCATCCACATTAGTGGAGAATATCTCTAAATTATCATTCAATCAACTTATGGAAAGCACTGGAAAGCCTCAGGATCTGTAAGCAGGCCACAGATAGAACAGATCCTTTTTATATTGACTCGGAAGTTCTAATACTTATTTTAAGTATCTTCAGTGAATAAATATCCATAACAGCATAAGAAATACATACTATATATGGATAATATCAGAATCCATAGTTTTCCTTACATACACCACAGAGTGCATGGAGTCACCCACATGATATACAGAAAATCCATAAATTTGTCTTTATGTACTGTTCAGTTGTGCTATTTACATCTGCCTGTACAACTGCATATGGGAAATGCATGACCACCTGTGTGGAAAAGAAAAACGTATGTAACATAATACCGGCAGTATACTGTGCCCTGATACACATGCACACAGTTGCACACACACACACACACACACACACACACACACACACACACACACACACACACACACACACACACACGCGCGCGCGCGCACACACACACACACACACACACACACTTTAAGATATGATTTATATACAAACACACTTACACTCCTGTTGAAGACTGGCACAGGTTAACTAGGTATGTCCCTTCTGCCCAGGCTATAAGGTAGTAATCCACTGCCACCAGAACCCCTAATATCAGTTATTAAAAAAGGTCCTTACCAAAGAGTGTCCAATTATTACTGTGCAATATTAATATCCAATTAGAAGGTGTGACCAGAACTTTTAAAGCTTATTGGAGTTGCTTTGTACAGTATCACTGTATACATGCTATGTACTCTAGAGCTTAAATTATCTCTACACAAAACAGCCACAGATGAAAGGTTTAAAATTACTTAATAATAAATAATAAAAACACAAGACAATACTTCTTACTACACAGTGCTAGTCAAGAGTTCAGACATCACAGGAAAATGCTTAAAATAATGCTGTAGAATAGTTCTGACATAAATATAGAAAAGAGCTAGACTAAAATTACTATTTTCTATCTTTTCCTAAGAGCAGTCACAGTTCTAAATAAAGTTACATATAGAGAAAAAGCAGAGTACTGGTGAGTTGTCAGCTTTAGACAAAATCCAAAGTGCTCTTTCTGTCTCTGAGACAGTCTTTTAAATTGATAATACATCACTGCTGACTCACTTTAGATTACATCATTCTTCTCTGGTTCCCAGGCTAACAAAAACTCAGAGCTCAACATATCTTTAATCTTGCACCTGGTCAGGAAACCACAGCAATTAAAGACATTATATATGTAAAATCTAGCAATTAACTCTGGTCTCAAAACAATAGAAATGATCTGCTGGCCCAGACATCATGGCTCCGAGTTTGAGATCATACAGTCATACAATGCTTGACTTATCAGCTTTCTTCCAGCAGAGTGCACTGTTATTACATGTTTGATGTTCAACATTTAACACAATTTTCTTACATTTAAGAGAACAGGCCTGTGGCTTATATTAATATTTACAAATGACAAAATTATCTACAAAATTCTATCTACCTAGGTTGGCAACCTTCACAGCCTACATGGACTTTTTTCCTTGTAGGAATCATGGAACACTGCTTACATGGAAGTAAGCAGGTTTGCAATCCAGCAAACAGAGCTGGGCAGGGTGCACGCACACACCAACACAGAAGTATCTGTGGCATGCAAACCACCTCATAAGCAGGTGAATTTCATGCAAATGAGGGAGGTAGAGTGATCCAGCAAGCAGGCAGGCAGCTCTGAAGACCCTGTGCTGGTGTCTGTAGTATACATGGAAAAATTCCATGTACAGGATTTTATACAGAGAATAGGGGCTGTAAAAACGTATGTAGATAGACAGAAATGGCACAACATACACAGATATGAGCATTGCTATCCATTGTGTGTCCAAAGTCACATGGAAAATAAGTTAAACTAATTTTATTTTTTTATTGATCTAGGTATGTTTGTGTGGCATGCCGCAGTACGCAAACATGCTTCTATGAAGAAATAAAAAAAAGAGTGGAAAAACCAAATATAATAGTATGTGACAGTAATGTATTAAAGGACCCTGTGTGGAGTATCTGCAATGGTGGAATGGTGCTGTTGCTAATGAGGCAGGGCCTGGAACTGTGTAGTTTCTAGGTTGTGCATGGATCCCTATGCAAATGAGCTAGAGTTACTGAATAGCACAAATGGGTATCTGTGTCGCATATTCCATCCGTGTAGGCACAAAACCATGTTGGTGTCCACAGAAAAGATAACTGACAACAAGAGGTGGTATGTCTAAGGACTTGTAAGCTCACTGGAGCTCAGCAGTGCCTGTTTGTGTGAAGCACCGCTGTGCTGAACAAGGGTGTATGTACAGTGTCTGGTAAGCTTTGTTTACCTTCGGGGCGTATGTTTCATCATGTTTGCATGTTTTTGTATGGTACACTGCCATGCTGGGCATGACCTTTCACAGGAGTGTGTGCAGTGACTGCTGAGCATTGTTTACCTTTGTGGCACATGTTTGCATGGTGCTTCACTGTGCTGAGTGAAGAAGGCTGTCAAGAGGGGAAAACATACTGGACCTGGTGATCACCAACATGGGGACTCTATGCTCCATACCAGAGGTATACCCCTCATTGGTAAGATCTGACTATAAATTAATCTCACTGGATAGCCACATCCTGACCCCACCCCCAACCAAGAAAACCAGAGTGAAAAACTTCACAAAAGTGAACTTCACACTTCTCAAAACAGAGGTGGAATCCTTCAAGGCCTCCGGACCAGTGGAAACTACGGCCCAAACTGCAGAATCCTTTGTAAATGCATTCTATGGACACCTCCAGGAATGCATGGATCATGCTATCCCAAACAAAACCAAGACCTAATCGTTCAAAGGCAGGCATCCAGTCTGGTGGACCCCAGCCATAAATAAGCTGTACAACAGAAGGAGGAAGCTACTACATGATAGAGCAAAATCCCTAAAAGGGAAGGCATCTCTGATCAGTGCTAGCAAAAAACTATGATCCCTCATAAAATCTACCAAGGCCAGCTTTGAGAAAAAAATTGCACAGGACTCTAAAGAAAATCACAAGGCTTTCTTTAGTTATGTTAGGAACCAGGGTGGAAATTCCCAGATATGCTCAGAGTTGATCCAAAATGACAAAAAATGCACTGAACCCACAGACATTGCCAACATCCTGGCAGACAGATTCAGTGCAAATCCCCCCCCCAAAAAAAGAGCAAATAACTATCCCAGCAGAGTGCAGCCTCCCTAACATCTCAGATGCTCAGGGGAAAGCCACCCTCTCCAAAGCAAAAAACACAGCATCAATGGGACCTGACGGTGTCCCAGATTGCGTCCTACATGAACTCCAAGAAGAGCTAAACCCTCACGTAAAGCTGCTGTTCAGTCTCAGCCTTACCACAGGTTATGTACCCAAAGAATGGCGTGCAGCGACAGTGGTCCCACTTCACAAAGGTTTTGCCCCTACAGAACCTGGAAACTATTGCCCCATAAGCCTGACTAGCCTGGTCTGCAAAGCTATGGAAAGGATCATCATGGAACTCATAAACAAAGACACTGGGGACCTGCAGACTCTGGAGCCTACCCAATTCGGCTTTGTTAAGGGCAGATTCTGCCTCTTGAACCTGGTCGACTTCTTTGAAACAGTCACCAAGGCCATAGATGAAGGGAAGGTAGTCCACACAGCCTACCTGGACCTCGCAAAACCTTCGACACAATAACCCACTCCGGCATCATAGATAAGCTCTCCAGCTTAAATATAAACCCCTATGTCAAAAGATGGGTTGCAAACTGGCTCAAGGACAGAACCCACATGGTCAGAATTGCTGGTGCCATGTCAGACTCAAAACGAGTTACAAGTGGCATCCCACAAGGCTCAGTCCTAGGACCTCTCTTGTTTGGTATATATTTTTCTGAGGTTCAGGCTAACACGGGAGGACTGTGACTGACCAAGTTCGCAGATGACTGCAAACTGGGCGCCATAATTGACTCTCCAGCTGACACAAGTATCCTCCAAATGGGTCTCACAGAGACGGATAACTGGTGCCAGAGCCATGGCCTAAAGCTAAATGCCAAAAAGTGTATAGTTATACCCTTTGCCAAAAACAAAGTACCCACAAATTACCACATAGGTGGTAATCCATTAAGTATGGAAGAAGTAGTTAGGGACCTGGGGACCCAAGTTGATAGTAATCTCTCCTTTGACAACCACATTGCCAAAGTGGTTAGAAAAACCTTCTATATAGCCCACCTTATCATGAAAGGATTCACATCTAGATCAAGGGAGGTCATAGTGCCCCTTTATTCATCCCTCATAAGGCCCATAATAGAATACAATGCCCCATTTGGGATGTGCCTTACCCGACACCTGCAGCAACTAGAAAGACCCCAAAAGTACCTCACAAAGAGGGTAAAGGGACTCAAACAGATGCCATATGCTGCTCAGTTAAAGAAACTCCAGCTCTACTCAGTAGCATACCGCCTACTTAGAGGCAATCTATGCCTGATGTATAAAGCCATGTCAAACCAGGACTTAATGGACAAGCTCCACCTCAGAAAATCCAAATCCCTTAGAGCTACGCACTCGAGGGACTTGAACCTCAGCACAGAAATAAATAGGACATGCTGGAGGGACAGATTCATAACCCAGAGGCTCCCATTGCTCTGGAATAGAATCCCAGTCCATGTTAGGCAGAGCCCCTCACTGTCTCTCTTCAAGAGGAATCTTGATGAGTGGATAGGAGATCGTAGGTTTACCCCGGGGATTACTTCTGTGTCACTACTAGACAGAGGCACAGTAAACTAACCTAAAAAAGGGCACAGTAAACTCACTTCAATGGGTGGCAATAGCCAAACACACTCTGGCTAGGCTTGTAAATGCCCTAGGGCAGATAGCCTAGTATGAACCTATGAACCTATAAAAAATAAATAAATTGGCTGAGGAAGCCAATGATATATTAATTATAGATGACGTCTGTTTCACTTAAATTGGGCCCATTAACAGTCCTTAATGATGTACTTGGCAGGTGGAATGAATCATACATAGCCAATCATGCAGGTTGCACCTACAGAACAGCACTATAAAGGTTGCATACAACCTATAATCTGATTTCACCCCCATACTTTGCACCAGTGAAGTACAGACTTGCAATTTTTAAATGAAGGAATGCTAGGAGCAGCTGCAGGTCTGCTACTTCTACATGTGCTTGATGCTGAGGTCAGTGCTGCTGCTGCTGACAATAGGCTTATACTGAGAAGGAGAAAAGTGTTCAGGCCCAGGGTAACTTTCAGGAGCTACATGAGCTGGAGAGTGTAGAGTGCTACAGGGTGGACAGGGACATACTACAAGAACTCACTGAGCTCTGCCTTCCTCATCTCAGACCCAGAGCCAACAGAGGGGAACCCATCCCAGTAGAAACAAAGGTATTTGTGGCTCTTAGGATACTAGCTACAGGTACTTTCCAAAGACCAACTGAGGACATGATGGGGGTTTCACAGGCATCAGCATCCAGAGTACTCAATCAGTCCCTGGATACTATGCTACCACATGCCAGTGAGCACATTTATTTTCCCCTCACCCCTGAGGTGAGGGCCAGCAATATGCAACCCTTTTACCATGTAGCAAACTATGCTGAGGTACTAGGTGACATACATTGCACTCACATATATATCAAGGCACCACCCGGTGAGAAGGGTAGAATCTACGTCAACCGCAAGGGGTATCACTCCATCAACTGCCAGGTCATGTGCAATGCCCAGGGCATTATCATGAATGTGTGTGCTGGCAGCCCTGGCAGTTATCATGACTCCCATATCTGGCACACATCACAGTTGTACCAAATGTTTGCTAGGGGGACATCCCACACAGCCATCTACTGGGGCATACTGGCTATGCACTGGAACCGTGAATTATGACACCCATCAGAAAAGCACATACGCCCACTGAAGAATGTCATAATGAGGCACACTCACAAACTAGGAACATCATAGAGCATGTGTTTGGGCTGCTGAAGTCACGGTTATGGTGCCTCACTATATCTGGTGGAGCCCTGCAGTAATCTCAAGCCACATGTGCACAGATGTTCACAGTATGTGCCATGCTACACAATATGATCCTTTGGAAACAGCTGCAGCAGAATCTGCAAAGTGAAGGGATACTCAGCCCCCCACCAGTACTAGGTCCCCACAGCCACACCCACAGGAGGACTCAGAGGAGGAACCCCCTGAGGATGTCCCTGTAGGCAGACATAGGTGTTCCTAGTATGCCCTGGTCTTAGCCAAGACA